>NW_026946323.1:0-16107 GCF_034702125.1 Engraulis encrasicolus | reverse complement strand
CCGGGGAGTGCGATTTTTTACTCCCCTCCCCAAACCCTGTCGGACGGAGTTGAACCGAACCCTTTGGACTACAATCTGACCTCTAACCACTTACCCATGACGCCCACCCAAAGCAAGGTCCTTTAAAAAATCTACTAATGTCTGATAGCGAGTGGACTTTCATTAAGAAATTTCTATCCATACGAAGTCTGATATGTCATTGGGCTTTCTTTTTAAGTTTTTGTGTTTGTTGTTGTGTGTTGGTGGTGTGTGTTTTGTAGTTTTGGTTTCCCAAGCAGAAATCCCCCCCCCCCCCCCCCCCCCCTAGGGGACCCCCCAGCCTAAAAATCCTCTCAACTAGACACACAGCCAAGCCCCACACGGCTACGTTAAAAAACACCTGAAATCACATTTTATTTGGTCCTTAAAACGACTCTGTCCCCCCAACTCCACTTCTACCCCCACCTCTTCCCCCTCTGTTCCTTAGCCCCACTCCTTTTTAAAGCGCCCTTGGTTTCTTGAAAGGCGCAATATAAATTTTCAAAATTAGAAAAAAAAAAAAAAGTAAATTTTTATTATTTTTAAGCTGAATAATTCAACATTTAACACGTTTAATTTTTAAAGAGTAACATATTATTGAAAAATTAAAAAAGAAGGGATGAAAACAAAGCTAGGCATAACATTTACATGTGAAACAAAACAGCAGCCCAAACTGCCATTGGGTCACGAGTTTGGGGATCCTTCCATCTTGTGGCCAAGAGACGGGACTGCAATTTACAACACTAGGCACAGCAGCTCCATTTAGCACACAGGGGAAATCTTACTTTAAAACCCCAACACACGGGACAGAAAAACCATGGCGGTTAAGACAAAAAAAAAATTAAAATTAATAAGTTAAGTTATGGTTTGGACTTACATTGTATTTAATAGACACAACAAAACACGATCGGGTTTAAATTCTTTAAATAAATTACCCTAATAATGGGGTTTTTTTTGGATCAATTGACTAACCCCGTTTAGCACACACCCACCACACACACACACACACCCCCCACACACACACACACCACACCACACACACACACACCCCACACAACACACACACAATCCATGAAGATCAAAACCCTAGACACAAACCACCGCCAGTCTGTTTTAGACTTTAATGGGTAGTGATGTAATAACTGGAATAAATACAAAAAACTGATTGAAGGGCAAAATGCAAAATGCAGATACACACACTTACTAAAGTATAAAATCACACTTTACCCTCCTCTCTCTCTCTTTTCCAAAAAACACCCCACACCCCACACACACCCCCCACACACACACACACACAAACCCCCCAACACCCCACCCCAAAACAACACACACACACACACAAACACCAACACACACACAAAACCACAACACACACACCCCTCTCTCCTCTAATGCAAAATGCTAAAGGGCAAACTCAGGGTAAAAACTTCCCAAATCACTCCATCACACAGACTCCTCTCTCTCTCTCTCTCTCTCCCCCCCCATCTAAACACCCCCAAAAACACACACACACCCCCATCCCTGCGCGCGTACAATTAACTTGGGCATGTAGCTAGTTCTAGAAAAGTCTGGGGTAGCATTTAAATTCGCCCATAGCAAAAAACAAAAAACCAACATGGGAAAGGACAAAAAAAGGGCAATGAAACCGGGTGTTCAATAATATGGATACTGGATTTGAGTTTAATATGTTCCTGTGTTTATTGGTTTTTTTTGGGGTGTCTAAATTGGGGTGGTATGTGAATGTAATGAGGGGTTGTGAGAAATTTTGGGTTTTCATCATTCAGAATGTTTTTTTTTTCCTTTTGTGTGTGTGTGTTTTGTTGTGGGTGTGTTTTTGTGTGTGTGTGTGTGTTGGTGTGTGTGTGTGGTGTGTGTGTGTGTGTTGTGTGTGTGTGGTGTGGCAAAATTGTCAATGTGTTTTGTGGTGAGTCACCCAGAATCGGGGGGGCCGGGGGCCCCCCGTGGATAGCCCGGGGGGAACGTGTCTCGGTGGTCTGGATGCCCCAATGGGGGCGTTTTGGTTTTCGTTGATTGTTGGGGTTTTGGTTTTGGCCAATGGGATCGGTGGGGGGTTGCTTGGTTTGGGGAAAATTTCCCCGGTCACTGGGAGGGGGGGGGAATGGGGGACGCTGAACAGGGATAGGGTCTTTTTCCCCTGCAGGAAAGCTAAAGGAGGGCCAATGGGGCCGTGAGGGGGCAGTCTCCCCGGGGCGACAGGGACCCCCACACCCGGCAGTTCAGGGGTTTAAAGTGATTAGTGGCACACCATAGACACACCACCCTGCTCCCTAAACCACACAGAAAACAAAACCCCTTAGGGGCACGTAGACGGGGCCTTTGGGCCCGTTTTGTTTTCGAGTTACCCCCAAGTTTGGGCCAAATTTTCTCCATTTTCCGGGGCACCATCCTACTGACAAAAGGGTGTCGGGAAGTTTCCGGTGAGGCCACAAGTTTGGGGGCCCCAAGTGGCTCAAGATGACACTGGTGCCATTAGACCGGGTTTAAAAAGGGGCTCCATTGGGGGCCTTTAACCCTTTTTTTAAAGGATTTTTTTCCCTTGTACATGGAGGGGCATTTTTATATGTTTTATGGGGGAAGTAATGGATAACAAGCGTTTGATGGTAAACGTGGGTTAATGAAAAAGACAGCACCACCCACCTTTTTTTAGTTTTTGGCCGAACAATAAGAGGGTTTTGTATACTAACAAGAGAAAAGCTCCATTTTAACACTTTTTGGAAAAAGTTATTTTTTGGCAACGCCCGGGAAAAGCTTTTAAAAAGGGGACATGCTGTTAACACTGCAAAAGCAAAAAAGCAAAATTTTTTAGGGGAGGACACTAATGTTTAAAAATCATTGCCAAATTGGGCATCAGCTTTGGGTTTAGAATAACTGCAGACGTTTTTGGATGGGGGGCAGTTATGCCCAAAAAAAGTTAAAAGTTAAAAAAAATTGTTATTTTTGATGAGGGAAAAAATGTGATGACAAAATTAATTTTTTTGGGATTTTGGGTTTCCCGTATGCCCAAAGAAAACCCAAATTGGGAAATTGGGAATGTTACAAAGTTTTAGGGGGAAAACATTACAAGGGGGCGTTTGTCGAATGGGAAAAATTTTAGCCATTGGGGAAAAAAATTCCCGGGTTTTTAACCCAGGGTTGGTTTTGTGTGGCCCAAACATGGGGTGCGTGTGGTGTGTTTTAAAAAAGGGCTGAGGGGGGAGGGGTTTTTTGGGCAGTAAGGGCCGGGTTTCCCCCCACAAGGGGAAAATTTTAAACCGACCCCAGAGTTTAAACCCAAAAAAAAGATAACCCTACAAGACAGAACACACAAAACACACACACACACACCCCCACACACACCCCCACACACACACAACACACAAAACACACACACACAAGATCAACAGACCCACAGAACTTCATATATCTTTACTAAAAACACACCCGATACCATACGGACAAAAGAAAGAACAAAAATACAAAACACACAAAAAAAAACCTGCCCAAACAGAAAAGTGAAAAAACTGTGTGGTGTGTGTGTACTGTAAGTGTGTTAAAAAGTGGTGTATTTTGGGGTGGATAGTGTGTGTGTGTGTGTGTGTGTGTGTGTGTGTGGGGTGTGTCCCCTTGGGTGGGCCCAAAAAATTTGGGACACAAAGGGGAAAAAAATGGAAAAACAGGCTAAATTTTATATGTCCTACCAGGAAAAGGGGTACCGCCAAATTTGACTTTTTGACACTGAAATACAACTACTACAGCCAGGTTTCACCCCCATTTGGGCCGGGTTTGGGAGGTGCCAGTGTCAAGGGCCCTGATGTTTTGGGACACGTGTGTAAAATTTTATAATGTACTTGTGTGTGTTTAAAAATGTGTGGGGTTCCCTTTTGATGTGTGGCGTGCGTTTCGTGGTGTTTTGTCTGTGTGTGCGTGTGTGTGTGTTTATAAACTAACCCCCCTGTGGGTATTTGGGAAAAAAACCCGAATGCCCATTGCTGCTTCCCCGGCTGGCGTTTTTTGAAAAGGCCCCCCCCCACCCCAAAAAGGCAGCCCCCCCCCCCCCATTTCCCCGGGGAAAATGGGGGGGCCCCCCGGAAAATCCAAAAATTGGGCTCCAGTAAACAGAAACACACAAACCCCAAGAAGCCCCAAAAAACCCGCTTACACACACCCGCAGCACAGCCACGCACGCACAACCACACCCCACACACACACACACACAACACCCCACACCCCGCCCCACACAAAAAGGGACCAAAACACACACACCAAACTCCACACACACACACCTCCCCAAAACACACACACCCAAACCCCCAACAAAACACCAAAAACAAAACCCCAAAAAAACCCAAAAACACACAACAACCCCCCACCCCCTCCCCCACCCCAAAAAAACACCCCACACACCCAAAACCCCAAAGGGAAAAGAGGGGGTTAAAAAAAATTAAATTAAAAACCTCCCAAACCCATCCAATGCAAGAGGAGGGTGGCTCAAGTTTGGGTTTTCCCGAAGGGGGGGCGTTTGTCCCCTCCCTCTTCAAAAACTTTTTTGGGGGCGTTTGGGGGGCGGCTTCAAAATATGGTTGCCCCTACCACCATCTACAGCGGGTAAGGGAACTCCATTTAAACTCAACCTCAAGCTCCACTTTTAAAAACCTTAAGACCCCTTTGGATTACAAAACCCCAACCCCCGTTTAAGTTGGGAAAGGTTTGGGAAACCGTAATAAAATCAAAATGCTATCAAATTTTTAAAACTTTTTAAACTATTCTTAGATGGAGAATAGTGAAAAAGGGCAAAAATATTAAGTGTTTAAAAAATGAGAAAAAATATTGTTTTGGGGGGGCAAATTTACTCATTTCTAATTTGATTTTAAAACCAACACTCCCAAAAGATTTGGGGGGCGGGGACCCAAAAAATGGGGGAGGGAAATGTTTGAGGAAAACAAAAAAAAAAACAAAAGACAACCCTTAAAACAGTTAAAAAACATTTTAAACCCATGAATATTTTAAAATAAAAAAAACGTGTTAATTCCCAAACATGGACATGATTTCACCGCTTAAATGGTGGGGGGTAATTTCCCTTGTCATGTTTTGGGGGAAAAATTTTTTTTTTCTGGTTTAAAGCTTACAGTGTGACAAAGGGCTTACCAAAAAACCCACCATTTTTTTTCAAACCCCTGGGCCTTATGATGGGGGCCAAACTGTTAAAACATGGTAGAAAAATGCAATTTGAAACCCTTTTCAATTTGGGGAGTAATCGGGAAAATTCCCCCTTCAAAATATTTAAAGCCCCTAAATGGCTTTTTTATGCTGTTTAAAACCCAAATTTTTTCCATTCGGGACTGTATTTAACCCCTACAAAAATGAGTGAGAACAAATTTAAAAACCCAAGGGACTAAATGGGGGAACCCCCCCTTCCATCCTGGAGGCTGACTTTTGAAGCTAGCACTAACCACAAGGTTTGGATGGGCCATTTTTTACTGTAGCAAAAGGATGGGCAATGGGCCCATTAAATTTTCAAAAAGAATGGACTTCTAAACCAAACTGCGTCCTTTTTTGTAACAAAGGGCAGTTTTTCCCAAAGTTTTTCTGGGTCTATTTTAAGGGGAGCTCAGGGGCTTAAAGGGGGCAAAGTTTCAAACCCCCGGGATCATTTTTTATGCAAAAAGCATTCTTAAATGGTAAATTTTCAATACTCTACAAATCCCGGGAATTTGAGTGAGACTAACGCCAATATATATTTTTGATGTTCCAAAAGAACCTATACAAAGATTTTATTTAACAAAAATTTTTCCCTTTTACACACTCCCTCGTGGGGAAATCAAAGGGGAATTTTTTAAAAATGGGATGTAATAAACTAGGTTTAATTTTTTCCCTTTGCATCTTTAATTCCTGAGTGACTCAGCCTCTCTGTGATGATCTTTTACCTGGACACCTATAAATTTTCCCAGTACAATTCTTTTTTTAAATGTTTTTTCTTTGTTGTTTAAACCTTTTTTTGGATGTTTACTAAATTTCACTGATCCCCCTCCCAACTCTTTTGAGACGGGGTTGGGGTTTATCAAAATTTGAAAAAGTACATATGTCCCCCCCCAAAAAAATATTTTTTTTTTTTGGTTTTAACCCCTTTAAAATGTTGGTTTTTTTCACTATTCTCCTCCCAAAGAATAAATTGAATGTTTTTAAAAATGATAGGGGATTTTGATTTTATACACTGTTTACCAAAACTCCCAACTTTATCGAAGGGTTTGGGGGTTTGTAGATTTTGAAATTTCATCCAAGGCTGAAATTTGGTACAATTTTAAACTTGGCAAAAGAACGTCTCTGAAGACACATACAAAATTACTTTGGCCAAAACATGATTCCCTTCTGTCTGACAATGCCCCTGAACGCTGAGGACAGTTTTTCTTTTTTTTTTTAAAAGAAGGGCAATGCTCCCAGCCACTCCGCTTGCCAATCACGCTATGGATGGAGGACCACCAGACAATACCCTGACATGGTCAGCCCAAACTCCAGGCCCGAACCCCCTTAAAAACCCCTGGAATGTGATCAAGTGGAAGCTGGATGGTCCTAAACGAATTCGAGACGATTCGTCGAATGAATTGGTGAGAGGGGACCATTCGAACAAAACGTTGGACCATTCGTAGAAGGCATGGGGCATTTCGGCAGTACATGAGGATTTTCGTGAAGACCTAAGACGTTACGTTCAATCCATGCAGACCTTTCGTTAACTGGCAGATGTTTAGTTTAGTCTGCCTGATTTTATTAGCCTATTATTTTTTTATATTTTATCAACTTGTGTGCTACCACCACAATGCAATGAAAACAAAAATCGAACCAGTAGAAAGTGCGTGCGTCTCTATTTTTTTAAATAATTACAATTTTTAGTTCAGGCTGCTTTTTTATCATTATGCCTATTTGATAGCCTATTTTATAATATACTATTATTGTATCGGACTGGCCTCTGCCTCCTCCCGGAGTGAGATAACAAGCTTACCCCCTGTGAAACTACACGCCGCACCTATAAAATGAGTTAATTCAATGGCGGGTGAGACTGTCAGGAAGCAACAAGCCTGAGAAGCAAGATAGAGGGAACCATGAAAGTGTGGCGCCGAGAAGAACACCCTTCGCAAGAATCGCTAAAGCCCTCCCACCCCCCCCCAGACATTGATGTGAGCTGTTCCAAATTGAGAGGGTTTTTGTCAAAAGTGGCACTACTAAACGTAAGAAAAATATTCGTTGTGTTGATAATGAATTATTTCTAGTGTGTTGGTCACTGATTTTTATTCATTTTTGGAAAGGGTAGGCAGGTCTCTGCCCTGGGGGCTGGCGCCCATCTCATAACTACAGTCGTTTGCACACTACAATATCAACGAAATGTTTTAAAATGTACGACATCAATTTAAAGGTGGCAAAGGGATAAGTTTTTTTACACATGAATAAGAAAATGTTTCCCCTAGGGGCGAAAAACACCCACCCCAAGGCGGATGTTTATTCGAAGGGAAATGTTTTTCCGTATCACGGGGGGACAAACATTACCCCGTTACCCCCGCCCTTCCAACTTTAAAAAAGTACAAGTAACCATAGTTTATAGCGGCGCAAAAAAAAGATAGTTCGGGAACGCTCATAATTTAAACAGGTTAACAAGAACAGGGTTTGGGCTACTTTCTAATTGTTCACCCACATTCCCGTTTCAAAGTTTGCAGGCTCCCCGTTCACCGCCGATATCACTAAACTGGGTTCAAAACATGATCATTTTATCTAACGGCACGTATTCCAAAAAAAAAAGCATAACAACCAAAATGATGTGCCCCCTGACCCCCCCTTTTAGCCTACGCCCCTGATACGGCAGAGCTATCAAAGGGCTTTTGAACAAAGGCTATGGACTTTTTTGGGCTAGGGTTTGGGGGAATAGGGCCTGGTCTGATTCACGTTGGGTTTTATCAAACCCAAAAGTTACCCAAAAACTTTAATTTGATGTTCTTTCCCCCCTGGTAACCTAGCCAAATTTTCCCGATAATGGGAAATTTCAAAATAAAGTTGCCAACATGTTTGCCTTCTAGGAGCGAAAAGGGAAGGCACAGGGGGAGAAAGGGTTCCTTTGAACAGAGAATGCTCTGTGTGGCTGCGGATGCAGTGTTTATTTTTGCGGGTTTTCAGGAAAAATAATGGTGATCGAAAAGAGGTCCATAAGACTAACGTAAAACAGGGACAATGAAAAAAGGGATGAATTGTTGAGGAAATCAAAAGGGACAGGCGAAGTTTGACAACAAATTGACGTGCACCATTAGCAAGGTCATGTAGTTATGGGGTTTAACCATCAGCCGTTGCATTCATAATATGTACCTTTTAAAAATGATTCGCGAGGAATCAGAAAAAAACAAACAGGCAGAGGGTTTTTAAATTTTTTAACATGGCCACATTATGGAAATACCCCAATGCGTATTGGGCTATTTATCATGATTTTATATCATGATAATTTATATGATTATTTATATGAATCATGATTTTTATCTAGTGCACATATTTTAAATCAAAAGGCGACTCTTTTAAAGCGGCCAAGGGTCAATAGCCTACTTCTAGACCATTAAACCCCCTGCTTTATTCAAAGCGGCAGGGGGCATTTGACGATTTTTTTTTTTTAAAATGTAGGCTACAAAGCTTTTAAGGTGGGGAAAAATGTTTTGCCCACACCAGTGGAAAAAAGCAGGTTACGGAGTATACCCACTTTAAAATTTTAGGGGATTCAGTATACCACTAAA
Source organism: Engraulis encrasicolus (assembly GCF_034702125.1). NCBI lineage: Eukaryota > Metazoa > Chordata > Actinopteri > Clupeiformes > Engraulidae > Engraulis > Engraulis encrasicolus. The sequence goes on along the minus strand of NW_026946323.1, from coordinate 7,330 downwards.
ATTGATTGATCCTTATTTAGAATGGCAAAAATATATACAGTATCCCCACTTAAAAAATGCGAAATATACAGAAACCCCATAAAAAAAGTAACACCCCTAGACTACAAATATTTTCCTACGGGGCGATAACACCCCCAATGCCGAAGGAGGGGGCTGTTATTCGCTTCGAAGGAAATATTTTTCGTGTCAGTGTGGCCAAAAATTTACCCGTTTGCCCCCTTTTACCAACATTAGAAAGATACTAGTAAACCGTGTTTATTAACATTTTATTGCCATTTTATAGCTGCGCAAAGAAAGATATTCGTGGAACGCTATAATTTAAAAAAAAAGAAAGGATAGCACATGGAGCTGAAGCAAAATCAAAAACGTAAAAAAAAGCCGAAAAAAGTAAATGAAACCGACGACAGGGGAAAAGGTTGGGTCACCCCATCATCTTTTTTTTTCTTTTTTCATGTGCTCTTGGAATTACGCACGACCGTCAAGATATTACTTGGCGCGGACCCACCCCCATTACGCGCAAAATTTTTAAAAAAGGTTAACAAGCAACAGAGTTTGGCTATTCTAACTTGTTACACCCAATTGCGCTTCAAACTTTTTGAGGCTGCCCGTTCCTGCGCATATCTACAAAATGGGGGTTCATAACAGGATCATTTAGAAATGAACTATCTGATTGCGACAGTATTCCGGCTACTTCCCCCTTTAAAGGAAATATCAAGGAACTCCTACTTTTTATCCACATATGTGTTAATAAAAATGTCAGACAGCGGCCGGCGGACAGTGACATTTTTGGTCTTAAAATAACAACATTCGGACAATAGTGTAGACTTTGCGTACACGCTGGGGTGGGGCGGGGGCTGTAGGTACCTTGCGCGCGGGTAGTTTTTGGGAAAACTTGTGTAAGTTGCTTTTGGGTGGTTTTGGGTGTTTATTTGTTAATAATTGACGACCAAAAGCCCGGAGCAGTGGGAGTGTGTAATTTAAATTAATTAACTTTTGGGTTTACTATGTCCGAGTGTCTCCAGATTGTGTTATTATTCATTTATTCAAAGAAGATAGCAGTTTCAGACGCTGTTTTTGCATGGATATTTTTGGGGGTTTCCCCCCAAATGTATTTTATGAAATTGTAAAAATAAAACTACCATAACCTTTACTCCCGTTGTCTGTCGTTCCTAAACTGGTCTAAATTTCCCCCTTTACAATAGTGTCCAGCCCTTGAATGATCCGCATCCATGGAAAATTGGATAAAGCATATAATGGTTTTATACAGTAAAAAGGAAAGGGCAAAAAGTGAAATTTGTTAAAAAGAAACAGGTACACTTCAGGGTAAAAAAGAGTTTTAATGATTTTCCAAAAAGTTGTGCTCGTTTGGTAAATTAAAACCTGGCTGTATTTCAATAAAAGCGGGGATAACGCACATAAAGGACTAAAAATGAAATACCCCTATATGTGGTACATATTCTATTTTGTAGCCTACTTCATTTTTGGTACCCAGCTTGCTTTTGTCGAGTAATGCCCTTTGAACCTACGTGAAGAAACGGGGATTGTGCTGCATTTGGTGGATGGAGCTGATATTACGACATAATTTATGAATAAACACCCAAGCGACCAACGGAATTGTCGTGGTGTCTATGTCGAATATCCCTTAATTTTGGCTTTTTGCTTTCCCCTTGGCATCATCCGACTTTTGGTGTGCGGGCCATTATGACCTTTGCGCGTAAATATTTGCAAGCAGGGGGGCCGTCAAAAAATAGGTATGGATACTTTTTTTAAACGATTTTAATGAAGTGTATTTAAACTGTTTGACGGCCCCTTCCCATAGGACAGATAAATTTTTTCCCCATCCCTTTCCCTTTCTTTACGCGCAACGGTAATAATAGCCATTACTTTTCTTGTGGGGTTGGCATATATTTTATTATTACGATTTATTTCCCAAAGCACATTCCATGCACTTGGGGGCCCCTGTTGAAAACTGCGGTTCCCACCATTAAAAGGTGTTGGAGAGGAGGCAAAGGCAATTTAGGCTGCATTAAAGCATACACGTTAGCTTTCACGTTGTCGTGGATGGAGAAAAGTTTGGAATCGCCCCTCTCTTCCCTCTCTCGCCACAACACCACGCGAATAATTCTGCATTTTTTGCAAGACTCTACTTTTCATTGACCGTCTTTTTGGATACCCCCCAAAAAATTGTAAGTAGATAGCCAATAGTTTCGATTTTTGGGGTTGGATGGGGATTTAAACTGCAAAAATTTGTAGGTGCATTAAAGCACCCGCCGTTTGTGCAGGGGTGGAGACAATTGGGAATCGCTGTAATTTAGAGTTTTTTTTAAAAAAATGGCTGGCAAGATGTAAAAAAAAACCTTGCCGCTTAAAAAGACGATCGACATGTGCCCCGGGCATCTTAAATACTAAAAATAATAGGGGATGGGGGTGGATTCGGTTTTGGAAATTGGGGGGAAAAAAACTTTAGGGCGGGTGGATAGCAGGTGGATTAAAATTAAGAAGCGGTTGGGATAAATAATACACCCCGCGCACCTCTGGGGCCTACCCCCCCTAGGTATTTTCCAGACCTAAAAAGACTTTACTGAAGCGTTCATCTAAAAAGTTACCGGAAAAGTCAGAAAACTTGCGCTGAAACCCAAATGTGCCAGTAAACGCCCTGCCCTGTTCAAAGCTTTCCCCCTCTCCCCCGCGGGGCTGGGGCCTACTCAAATACTGTTCCAAAAATAAAAGGAGTAAAAGAAACATAGGCCTACAGATATTTGTCAAAAATGTAAGGATAAATAAGGGCGTAAAAGTGAAAAAAAGCTTTCAAATTTTTGTTCCCGAAAAGTAAGGGGTAGAAATAACCGGAAATTGTCAAAAAATTAACGGGATAAAATAAAAAAGAAAAATACCCCTTAAAATGAAGGCCTAAGTACATTTTTTTTTGAAGCAACTGAAAAAAGCAACAAAAAAAAATTTGATTTTCATACTAGATTACCTCTAGATAGGCCTACTAGTTCATAGAGAGAAGAAAGAACGGCTCCTATGCATGTTAATATAGCGATTTTACTTCTCTCTCGCCTTTTGTGTTTTTGTTTTTGTTTTACTGTACCATGGGCTTAACCGGGGGGAGGGGTTTATAATTTTTTCCCACACGTTATTTTTTCGCCCCATGCGCAATATTTTTTTCATTTATTTGTGCCGTTATTAGGCCCCGCCCATATAACGCGGGGAAATCAGTTATATATTTGTTTTATATTTAGATTAACAAAAAAAATAGGCAGGGACACACGGGGTAAAAAGGGTATAAAAAAGGAGCTGATGGGGTCGAGGCATTTCCAAAATAAAAGACAGGAAAAGAAACAAAAAGGCAGCTTATTAAATAAAAAACTATAGCCAAGAACATTGCTCGCCCGGGAGGGGGGAGAGAGAGAGAGAGGGGAGAGGGGGGGGGAAGAAGAGAGAGAGAGAGGGGGAGGGGGGAGGAAAAAAGAGAGCGTTTTCCGGTTAATGTAAATTTAAAATTCTTCTCTTCTTTCTGTACCCGGGGGCTTAACAAGGTGCATGGGTTCTGTAAGTTTTCAACTGTTATATGTATGTCTGGTCATGCCCGGAAAATTTTTGGTGTAAGGCAGCGATTTTCTTTTGCTGGTGTTGCACTAAAAAGTTCCCCCCAAAAACATTGCCTCGCGGGCAGAAGAGAGAAGAAAAGAGAGAGGGGAAGAGAGACCGCTCCCAAACGTGTTTTCGTTTTAATTCTCTCTCTCTCTTTTTTCTGTAGCCCGGGTTAATGTAAAAAAACAAAACATAGCCTACCCGTAAAACGAGTAGCCCAAGTACATTTTATTTATGTTTTCATGTTTAAATCAACAAAAAACAAAATAGGCTTTTAAAAAAGGGTAGACAAAACCCTTCAAATAACATATTTAAATGAAAAACGTTAAAATGACATGAAAAAAGCTATTCTAAGAAAAACCCCTTAAAAAGACATTAAAAAAATTTATTTACATTTTAATATAGGCAGACTGAAAGGGGCCTTTTGTTAAACCCAAGGTCTTTAGTTCAATTTTTAAAGGGCCCTTTTGTTGGCTTTTGCGGTAGAGGACCCTCCCCGACTAAAAATCCCCCGCCCTTTTAATAATGGTCAACGTTTTTTCGAATGGGCCCCTCCCAAATTTATTCGACGAAAAGACCCGATACGCAATAACAAACACAACTTAAAAAATGTGATGTTCTGCTTCTGCTTTTTTGGGGTGAAACTGTTTTATGCAAATGGGGAAATTTTGATTCCGGGTGTTTCGTTTTCCAGTTTATTTTCGTATCTGTATGAAGGGAAGTGCTTTTAAATTTTTGAAAAGATTTTAAGTCCGAGGGGGGGTTTGGAATATACTATCATGCAGTTAAGTGCATATTTTTACTTTGGATCCTGTCCCCTTAAGAAGTAAAAACCCCGCCATCACATTTGGAAAAATGAAAATTTAATCTTGCTGTATTTGTTAAATGCGGATTTCTGCGATTTTAAGTTGGTTGTCAAGGTGGATTTAAGAGTCAAATTTTCCATGGGCCAGGCACAAAAAAATTTGAGAAGCCCTGCAAAATTGTATTCTGTATTTTTCCCCCCCTCGTCTCTTTTATCTGTTTCTTCTTTCTTCATCTTCTCCCTCTTTTTCCCCCTCCCTTGTAGGAGGGAATTGGATCCCCGTTCCCTGAGGGAACAGAGGTTTGACGTCTCAGCGGTTTGGGAACTCGAAAAAAGCTGGTGGGAAGAAGAAGGCATGCTCGCCGAACTACAGGTGGGGAGATAGTAGAGTAAGTGAGGGAAAAAGGGATTTAACTGGCGGCTCGGGACCCCAAAGTGATTTCCGAGGGGCCGTCTGAGTCACGGTGTAAAAAGTATTTTTCCCTTTTTTTTTCCCGTCCCAAATTGAAAATATGCACTAAGAATAAAGATTTTTCATTACCCAAATTTTGGGGACAGTTAGGTTAAACAGAGGGTCTGTACCCCCTACTTGTAGGGGGGTTTTTTGTATTGTAGGGGTTTAAATACAGGGAAAGGTAAGTGAGTTAGCATGTCCCCTTTAATATCTATTTAACTATGGACCCCCATCACATCAGCTTCCCAAAAAATGCAGGAAGGGAGGTACAGGTTATGTCCATTTATACCCCGGTGAGCAGAGGAAGTTTCTGATTGGGTGGGCAGGTGTCCAATAAAAACACACTTGCAAAAAAGATTAAGTACGAGGGCAATAAAATTAAAAAAACACGCAACCACGCCCAGCCGCCCCAGCCGCACGCAGGGGCCCCCGCCCACAACACACACACACAACAAAACACCCCCACACACACACGCTAAGTAGTACAATCATGGGCATAAGGTAATGGAAGTAGTTAAATGCGTACGCAAGGGGCAAAGAAAAGTGCAAGCTCTGGTGAAAGAAATTTTATGGAATGTTCTCCCGTGCCTTGGAATGTTATGTGCTTTTTTTCAGGTATTTAATTTGGTGGGTTGTGGAAAAAAAGTTTTTCCCAGTAGTTTGCGGCTACGTGATAGCGCTTCCCTGATGGTAAGGGAAACAGGTGGTGTGCTGGCGAGGGGGTTTTTATGATTTCATTCCCCCTTGGAAAGTGAAAGGGCAGGTTTGAATGGCGTAGGGGCGTTGATGATCTCTTCTGCCATCCCCCCCACCCTCTAGTGCCTTTTGTTCAGCTAAATGCCGTGTGAATGAGGCTGCTGGTCAGGGAGGATATCTCAATGGATCCCTGTAGAAAATGACACCCCCGTGTTGTTGATTTTTTATTTGTGTGTGTGTGTGTGTGTGGTGTGNGGGGGTTTGTTGTGGGTGTTTGTGTGGTGTGTGTTGTGTGTGTAGGTTTTTGGGGACTCGTGGTGTGTGAGACGGGACGGGTGGCGTTTCCCAAGCGAGCACCCCATCCCACCTACAGTTCTGCAATTCCGACCCCTATGCCCAAAAAAAAGCGCAGAGGGCGCCGTCCACACGCGGCCCTCAGAGAGGGACGCAGATAACCCAAAAGCCCCTGCTAACAGACGGGTAACGAATAACACAACACACGGCACACACACACTAACAACACAGAACCGGGGAACACAAAAACCTGCTAATGGGAAGGTAATATGATAAAACCCCCTAACAACACTAGCACCAGAACGGCTTTTACAAGAATAATGAAAACCCTTTCCCTAGGGAAAAACGAGGCATTTGAGCGAACATGGCGTTTGCCGGCGTCACCCCACCTTTCCGGTAACGAGAGCCAAATTTTTTCTGAGCTGCGCTGTCACTTTCCAATCGTCTGGCCCCGACCCAAATTTCAAACTAAACCTTTTCGACTGCTGTATAAAACGGTTTGTTTGCTGGCGGCCATGTGGTTTTTTTGCCGTCCGTGGAAATCATTGTGAATTTGGGAAGAGGGAACCGGGCCATTTGGGGGTTTACCTTTCTCGCCCATCAAAATGCAGGGGCAAAGACAAAAGGGGCAATATAATCCGGAAACAAAACCGGCCGTGGATCTGTTCCCCACCCTTTGGGGTTTTTATATGGTTGAAAACAAATAATAAGAAAAAAAAAAAACGGGGAGCAAGTTGCAAGAATTCAAATTTATCAGTTTAGCTTTTTTTCTATATTTTTTACCCTTTGGGATTATCAGTTTAGGCAACAACACATCACAGTTTAAAACACCCAATCATGAATTTATTCAATAGCCCATTTTTTTTTTTTTTACTGATGGCAGGGGACGACCATTGGCTTTCTGCTTTGGCTATCAGAAAAAAATCCCGGGGGTTTTTTTCTTCGATGACCCGGGGAAAAGGGTCCGTTTGACAGCCCGGGCCGGAAGAGGTGAAGTACGAACTTGCTCCCCCCCTGCCCCAAAAAGAAAGTTGTGTGGAATGTGGCGCATGCGCAACAAAAATAGCAAAAGAAAACCTGTTTTAAATGTTACTTTCAGTTTTGGTCTTCTAAGACTGCCATTAAACCCAGTTTTTCATTGTGATTCTAACCATATGAGTTGGTATCGCTGTTTGTCCCCCTTACACAACATTTTTCCCCCCCTTCTTCTTTATACCCCATCCCTGATAATTCAAATAGTCATTTGAGGCTAAAAGATGGGCCGATGATGGGACTTATGGGAACAACTTTTTCTAGAACACTAAAAAAGACCCTTCCTAAGCAGGCCCCCAGACAGACCACCTTTTTTAAAAAAACTTTAAAATAATCGCGCACAACACACAACAAAAAATATTCCACGGTAACCCCACCAAAAACCCCGCTAAAAACGCAGGGAATCATACACACACACACCACACAGAGACAGGGACTAAAAACCAAAACAC
>NW_026946322.1:0-16077 GCF_034702125.1 Engraulis encrasicolus | reverse complement strand
TTGTGGAAAGAAAAAACAACGCATGAAGTCAGTGCAACCATCAGGAGTGAGAATGTCTCTAAATACACGTAAAATGTACTCCATGACTCCTTTTCTGTCCTCTGGGTGCAATGCACCCACTAGAGAGCAATTTAGAGCTCACTCAAGCTAAGTTGCAACCATGTAGGATCGTTGCACAATACAACACACTCTCCCAAAGGAGTGAAGGCCATGTCTTCAAGGATGGTCTTAAATAGCTGCCTAGCAAGTGCAGTTTTAAGTAGTTACTTATCTTACTTACTTACTTACTTATCTCCCCTTTCTAACTCATCTACTTCTACCAAACAACATCGTCCTTCTGCAAACGCCGTAATGGGCACTTGTTCAAGTATAAACTTTCCATGGCAATGGTGGAAATGCGTAGCGCACAGCAAAGCTTGCAAAGTTTTGTCTGATTACAAAGCAGAATATCCATGTAAAGCAGTTGTACCAACCTAAAGCCAGGCAGTAAGCACAGCTAAAAGGCAGAACGAAACATGTTGTGACAGAGATAAACTCAGCTCTTAACTTGCACAAAGAGCAGCAGCAACCCATATTAAATACAACTTACTTACAGAGTTCACAATCCAAAACATGTTTCTTCATCTAATAAATGTAAATATCTATGAAGCCTACATTGTGAAAATAATGATATTTGACAGACTTCTGTCTGATGACCTTCCACAAGACCAAACCATGAATATTGTTTATGAAAATTAAAAAACACCATTAGTTCCTCATCTATGCATTTCAATCTTCACTGCTTGACTCAGTATTAGGCCTTGAGCTATGGCCCCAAATTTTGGCCATCGGTGCCATCTGGGGGGAGGAATGCTACCAATTTTTTTTGGTAAGGTATATCCCCCCACTACTAGAAAAAGCCTGATAGCAGTCACTGGGTGGTAGCGAAACCCCTTTTTTCGGCTCTTGAAGTGACTACCCCCCTCTATTAAATTCCATTTTTGAATTCGGATGCATGTCTAGTTCAGGCTCATTTCGTGGGGTATTGCCAATACTCCATACCATGGTGCCTGGTATTACTGGAAAGGGGACCTTTCAGGCTTTCATTTAAGATCATTGGTGAACCTGTCTGACATACACAGAGGTCACAGCACTTCATTAAATCAGACATAGCTAACATTTTCCAACAACTCTTGGCTAAACTGTCTGCTTTGGTTTATCTCTGTGGCGTGAAAGAACACCAAGGACACAAAATTGGACAACCTCAATACTCTTTGGAGTCTGCTGATTCAGAAAATGTATAATATGCCCATACAATTGTTTTGTATGCGTTTGTGAGAGCGTTAAATTTGAATTGTGCAACCAGCAAAAGTCTTCAAAATAATAGCCAATACATGCAGGTCATCTGTTGGAAGTATTGGGCCTTTTTTCCTTCCAAAGTTTCTGCTTGGCATCACTGCTTGGCATTAGGCCTTCGTTTAAGATCATTACTAAATCTGTCTGACATACTCAGAGGTCACAGCACTTCATTAAACCAGAAATAATAATAACAAATATCGCCTAAACTGTAGGCTTTCTTTAGTCCCTACGTACTGTAAACCATGGGAAAACATCAAGGACACAAACCCCAACCATTTCAATACTCAAGGCACTCTGCTAATTCAGACAATGCATGATATACCCATACAATGTATTGTGAGAGCCTTACAAAAGGCCATAATGACCATTAATATGACATAATTTAAGTCCAATTCTGTCCTATCTCTTTATAGACGTAAGGAAATGTAAGGAGACATAAGACGTAAGGAGATAAAAGACATGAGCGGGGGCATGGGGAGGCACTGTATGTACAGTAGATGTAGAGTGGGGGGGGGGGGCAAGGGGGAGAAGTAGGGGTGAGGTGAGAGAGGAGCACTGTTGGGTGGGGGGCAAGGCCAGGGTAGTGGAGGAAAGTGAGTGGAGGGCACTGTTGAGTGGGGGGAGGTGACTGGGGGGCACTGTGGAGTGTGGGGGGGGGGTAGTAGTGGGGATAGGGGAGGGGGGGGGTAGTGGGGGTAGGTGAGGGGGGGGCACTGTGGAGTGGGGGGTAGTGGGGGTAGGTGGGGGGGGGGGGGGCTTAAAGGAAAGTGAGGGGGGATGGGGAGATAAGACACTGTAGGGTGGGGAGAGGAGTGGGGTGGGGTGAGATACTGTAGAGCAGGTGGGGGTAAGGGTGGATAAATGTTAATGATAAAATATTTGGAATAGTTTCAGAAACGTCTACCATATTGAATGTTGGAGGGAATTTGAGATGCCCTAGTTTCAGCAGTGTTGTGTATATGTTTAATTGAGTAATTTTTGACCACTTTCTTTAGGATATGTCACGGTGGCAAAATCGAAATTCACCTTCTATTGTTCAGCCATTCTCATATCGGACTGTGTGACAACTAGCCTAGAAATCTAGACGCCCCTAGGGGTTTGGCGTGGCCAGGCTATGTGACAACATCAGCATCTTCAAAATCACCCGTAAACAGTGGCTGAAAAAACAAACCAGACCTGCTCCTATTAATTAATAGTATGAACATTGTTTTACTCTGGATATATTTGGTGTTTGTGGTAAAATGTCATGTCTACTGTAATGCAGTATTGTTTTTTTATTATGGCTACCTGCCTTAGGACTACGGATGACATTTGGCAACTATGCAAATACCAACATATTTATATTGATGTTTTTTTTAACTGATGTATTGATTAGTGTGTATTGTCCTAATCAAATGAAAGAAAGAATGAATGAATGAATACATTTGTCCATTAGGCAATAGGAAATAATTGTGCTAAAAAAAGGAACCGTACTCATCAATGAATATTATAGGCTTACGTCATTGCAAGGACCATAGGCCTAGTTATTTCAGCAGTTGACTGTCTACAGTATGTGCCATTTGACCATTGTAGGAGGACTATTCTCTGCTTCAAGGAAGCGAAATCAAACTTATTTTTTGTTTGTTTAGTCAACCTTTGGTAAAATATCTGTAAGAGAATATAACAGAGAAGTGCTGAAAAAAGTAATCTACTATGTAGTAGGCCTATATTATGGCCCCACAGTATTGAGAAAAATGCATGAAAGTCATCCATTTTGGGAAATAGCAGCCATATTGAATTTTGACACAAATTTCAGATGGCATCAAGTTTGAATTTCTTCTGCTCACGCACATGCACGCACGCACGCACACACACACACACCTTTTCTCTATGGCAAAAAATTAGCCTTTGAAATTATCATGTGGTGAAGGGCTACCATATTACATTTTGGGAAATATTTTTAAATTTCTTTCAATAAGCTTTTGGTCAGTAATCTGTGAAATGTCTGGCAGGACAATATGTCTATTATTAAGCAGTGCTGTATGTGCAATTTGATCATTTACTGACAACAGTACCATTTCAAAGCGGATTTATACATTCTTATGCACATACATTCATACTGTATGTAGGCCTATATACACTATACATACATATATTCATTCATTTTTCTTTTTATCCAACATTTGTATGTATGTCTGTAAGGAGATATTACAGAATTGGTCAGAAAATAGGTCATTAGGGCCTTGAGGATCATTACGGTCTTTTAAAGGCTCCTGCAAATATTGTATGGGTACATTATACATTTTCTGAATCAACAGCATGCCTAGATTTTTAAAATCATTTGGTTTTGTGACCCTGATGGTTTCCCATGGTATAGGGACAACATAAATCATACAGTTGAGGTGGAATATGTGAGAAAATACTGGTTTAAAGGATAACGCCAGCCCATTTCAACATGTATGTAATGCTCACACTACCCTGGACTTGTCAGTACCAGAGATTTTTTTTTTCTTCAGCCTTTTCCAAGATCCTGGTCATTGTAATGGGGGCAGGTGTTACCTTTTGGGAAAATATTTGGAGTAGGCCCATGTTAAGATTTTTTTTAAATGTAAACAAAATCTGCCCCCATTAGAATAGCAGCATGCAGCATCTCCGGGTACTGACAAGTCAAGGGTAATGTGAGCAATACAACAGCATATCGAAATTGGCAGGAGTGATCATTTGAGTGTTTGGGGGGGGGGGGGGGGGGGGGGGGGGGGGGGGGGGGGGGGGGGGGGGGGGGGGGGGGGGGTGGGGGGGGGGGGGGGGGGGGGGTGGGGGGGGGGGGGGGTGGGGTGGGGGATGGGGGGGGGGGGGGGTGGGGGGGGGGGGGGGGGGCGGGGGCAGGGGGGGGGGGGGGGGGGGGGGGAGGGGGGGGGGGGGGGGGGGGGGGGGGGGGGGGGGGGGGGGGGGGGGGGGGGGGGTGGGCTTTTCAAGCCTTTATTTTTTGTTTATATGAGACAGGACAGTGAAGGAGGTGACGGGAACCGAGTTGGGAGGGAGAGATGGGGGAGGGTCGGCAAAGGGCACGGTTCAGAATCTAACCCGGGTCGGCCGCGTATACAGACCAGTGTCCTATACCATTAGGCCACGATAGGGCCGAGAAATTATTGGTTTAATGACCTCTGTGAATGTCAGCACAAACATTGGCAGGAAAAAAGGCCTGATATTTCCAGCTAATGACCTGCTATATTGGCTACTATTTTGAAGACTATTGGTGGTTACACAAGTCAAATTTTAGGCCCTCACAAACATATACAAAATAATTGTATGGGCATATTATCATTTTCCGAGTCCACCGAGTATTGAGGTTGTGTAATTTTGTGTCCTTGGCGTTCTTTCATGCCACAGAGATAAACGAAATCAAACAGTTTAGCCAACATTTGTGATAAAATGTGACCTATGTCTGGTTTAATGAAGTGCTGTGACCTCTGTGTGTGTAAGAAACATTCAGGAATGGACTGAAATGAAAGAATGAAAGGTCCCCTTTCCAGTAATACCAAGCGCTATTGTATAGAATATTGACAATATCCCAAGCTGTCCTGGACCTTCTTTCGTGCAACTGCACTACAAAATGCTCTAGCCATCATTGTGTTTGTCTGGTAAATGGCCTCAGGTGCACAGACATGTGTAAACTGAGAGTGTGCGGAAACCAGGCAACCATAGACAGTTCAGATGAAGGGGATGACATGGAAGATGAAGAGTACTGACGACGAAATAATATAAATCTACATGAAACTATTCTTTCATTAAACATATTCCCTTTGCAACATGTTTTTCTTTATTGGCTTGTAACCCCTTGTATAGGGTCTCAGTCTATTTGTTTATGAAATAGCCTGTATAAAATGTTGTATATGAACATTTATCTAAATTCTGTTAATGAGATACCATATTTGAGTGGTTTAAGTAAAGTGTTACCCAATGCCCTATCATTCCAGGGCCTACCATCTAGATTGTATTTCTTCACATACACTACAACAGTGTTTCCCAAATTTTTCGTGCCATTCCCCCCTTCAGAGGAAGGGTGTCTGTCTGCGCCCCCCTCGAGCAAAATGGTTACGAAAATACAAATAAATAGGCCGTCGTGAAGTTTATTAGAGCCTGATATACACGTACAGTATGGCCTATGTTCTCTAAATATTAGTGACTTAATGGCAAAGCAGAAAAGTATTAAAAAAGAAAAACCTTCTGACTTCACGCGCCCCCCTAGGGGGGCTTCCGGCCCACTTTGAGAAACACTGCACTACAATAATTGAATACTTTAACAACTTGTGAATGTTATGTACATTCACATATGAACTACAGTATAAACAAAGTTTGTTTAAGTAAAGTGATACCGGCATTGTATTAGTCCATTCTATTGGGTCCTCGATTTTGAAGACATTTTTGCTGGTTGCACAAGTGACATTTAAGGGTCTCACAGACATATACTAAATGATAGCATGGGCATATTATACATTTTCTGAATCGGTAGAGTGCCCTGAGTATTGAGGTTGTTAACTTTGGTGTCCTTGGTGTTCTTTCATGCCACAGATGTAAACGAAAGTGCACAGTTTTGGCACAATTTGTGTGAAAATGGGAGCTATTTCTGGTTTAATGACGTGCTGTGGCTTCTGTGTATGTCAGACAGATTCATTAATGGGCTGAAATGAAAGCCTGAAAGGTCCCCTTTCCAGTGATAACAAGCACGATGGTATAGGATATTGGCAATACCCCCAACATAAGCCATAACTACATATACAGCCGATATAAAAAAACAGTATTTATTATAGGGGGATAGTAACTTCAAGAGCTGAAAAAAGTGATTTCGCTACCACCCCATGACTGCTATCAAGCTTTTTCTACTAGTGGGGGGATATACCTTGCCAAAAAACATTGCTAGCATTCCTCCCCCCAGATGGCACCGGTCGACCCCTCGGCTCATAGCCTACTTCTCAGAAGTGCTGCATAGGGTCATTTCATTTCAAAGTAGACACTTTCAGGCCTGACTGGCGCAGCTTCTAATGAAACTGGGTATGCCTTGATATGGTATGACTCCTAGAACTGAGAGAAGTGCAAGTCTGAGGAAGGTGGGAGGCACAACACATGCATTAATTTTCAGTCAATGTAGGTCAAATAGAAATGGATTCACTTTCACTCTACAAATTACACGCATAGCATGGAATACAATAATAAATATGGGCTACCCATGTAGGCTGAATAATTATTCTCTTATAGGACAACTGAGTCTTGTAATGTGTTCGCATATGACTCTGTAAAACACCTCTACCCGTGTGAAGAGAACAGTGCACCTCTGGATTCATTTTTAATGTCATGAGCTGAGGGTAGGGCTCCATTACTGATACTGATGTAATAGTGACACATTGAGCGGGTACATGCACTGCAGTAACCCAGATATGACCAGCTTTGGGTTTTAACATGTAAAAACCTATTTCCGACTTCAGTATACCAAATTAGTAGACTGGGAAATCCCATACTGCTTTGCACAATCGTTCCGATCTGAAAGACAACATGGCAGCTGCTCTAAGAGAGGGAGTCAGAGCAAGGGAGTCAATCAGAGAGTGGCGATGACGCATACTACTTGACGAATGTGGAAGCACGCAGTTTGTTAAAACTAACACAATTGGCTATGGGCTACATATACAGTATAGTGCATGGTCCAGACCCCAAAGAATTCGCATATCACCATCACACGAGGTAGCAAAGTCGATCAATGATTTTGCACATAATAAAATCTGCCAGAAATCTCCTATTATGAGTTTTTTTTATAGATATGTGAAACCTTCCATGTTCTAAAAGTATATGTCAAAGAAATGTATTCAGGTGTGATTGAACAGAGAGATGGGTGAAATATGGGTGGTAGTCCTTCACCTTTGTACCCCTTCCAGCTGCTCCTTGGTGTATGACTTGGCACACTCTGCACCAGTTGCACCCTGACCAGCTCTTTCGTTATGGTTGGCGTTGTTATTTTCAGAGGACTTTCGGTGGTGAGCAGTGCCGTTGCCTGTCGAGCTGCCGTTCCTTGACAGAGCCTCCAGTATCACTGTGAAATAGATAACATGGAAACACATTAACAACCATGTCTGAACTCTGAACACAACATGTCTAAAGACATTTACGTAAGGTTCTAAGTCTATGAGAGAGACAATGGTAAAAGTAATATCTGTATGTAGGTGATTACAAATTGGCTTTAACTGCACTGGTGTTAAAAGAATATTGTGTCAGATAAATAGCAATTTACAACACACTCTTATAAGCAGGCTCTGTGTTGGTTGGGAGATGCATGTTGACAAAAGCATCATTACATAGAATATTTTGAGTTATATAGCACTTTGTAAAGATACATTTTGGTGATCCATGAAGTATAGTGCAGGCACTGGGTCAGTCTTAATGGAATCTCAATGGCTAGCACAGCCTACCTCACCACCTCAAAAAGACATGCTACGGATTGAGCCAACAGCCTGTTAAACTGACTTGGCAGCATGTACGCTTCCAATACAGCCCATGGGCCAAACCAGATATTCGTATCGTACCAAACACAGGGGCCAGAGTTTCTGTGAGATAGTCCAGAATCAAAGATCAAGGATAGTTTATTCCTGCACTTCTGTATGAAGTGTAGTGAAATGTAAAATAAAATGTGCATAAGTAGTAGTAGAGGAGTGTGTATGTCTAATTTTATAATTAAAAGGAAAATCTTGAGGAGATGTGTAATGTTGTCCATGCAAGTTCCCCCCTGCGGGACAATTAAGCTTACCATGTGTGCTCAGTAATTTTCAAGATTTAAGCTCATATTTAAATGTGGGGGTTTCAATATGGGTCCACATTGAGCGGGACAATTTGCAACACTCATGCCACTTGAGCTACCTACCTAACAGCACAAACCATCAGCATCAGAAATGTGACATTCCCATAATACATAAATGCTATTTGATTGCAGGTGCTGGCCAAAGCTCTCCTGCCTTTCAAAAACATGCAGTTGCTTTGAGTTAGCCATCCTCATGAATCATTGCCTGTTATGACTGAAGAACAAAGAGCCCACCGTAAACCTATGATCAAGACATGTTGACTCGCATAGGGTTGGATAAAGAGACAGAAAGCGAAAGTCCAACTGGGAAACTCCAACTCCCATTGCCATTGTGACACAGCACTTTACAGCACACAGGTGTTCACTGACAGCACACGACAAAATTGCATTCATGCCTCATCCGTGCAAGGGGGCAGCCCCTAATGGCGCAGAGCGATGGGACAGTACCATGTTCAGGGCGCCTTGGTCATGGAGGATGGGGGAGGGCACTGGTTAATTGCTCCCCCCACCAACCTGGCGGGTCGGGAGTCAAACCGGCAACCATTGGGCAACAAGTCTGATGCTGTAACCGCTTACCCATGACTGGTATAAAGGTATCTCTAAAGACCCTAATTTGCATTCAGCAACAGTAAAACAGATTAAGTAGCTAAAGATCAACAAAGGTTGGAAGATGCAACAGGACAGCAGCCCTACACATAAAAGCAAAATCAACCTCAGAATGGCTTTAACAGAGAAAATGCCTTTAGGAATAGCAGCCCAATCACGAATAATGACCTCAAACAGATTGAGCTGCTGCAGCATGATCGAGAGCGATTCACACTAGACAACCCAAAATTATGGTAAAAAGGAATGGCCTGATAAGGAGAACTATTAACTTTTGTGCAGGTCTGATCAGCAACTAGGAAACAATTGTTTGAGGCCACTGATGCCAAACTAGCTATTAAATACACAACTAAGCAGTAATGCAGCTCCCAAGTCAAACCATACTGTGAAATCAAATCAGCCAGTCCAGTTTGGAAGGAACACTGATTGCAAATTAATTTTATCCACTGTTCTCGGTCAACAGGTCACACACCCTAAAATTAGTTATTTTGCAGATGGTGTCCATAGACCATTTCTCCATTCTTATCATTTTGACTGATATTTTGGTCACTCAAAACTTGCATTTCGACAGTACCCAACCCCTGGAGTACCAAGAGGCTTTGTCTATGAACCCGCTGGTCGCCCAGGCAGGCAGTGTCCAAAGTGTGATGCCAAGAGACACGCCAGTAGACCAGGGGATGTGGTGGAGGGGAGCATAGGAGGGCTTACAACCCAGCAGCGGAATCACTGCATCCTTCTTTATGCCAGGTGGTACAGGAGAAACCAGTGCTGTGCAAAATGAGCTTCAGCAGGCCCAAAATCTACACCACGGATTGCAGTTGGCATAATCGCCATTGGCTCCTTGGCGTTCACGGACGAGTGTGTGCAGGTTCACACACAGAGCAGCATAAGTGAGAGAGCTTGGAGACACTATGGAGAATGTTACATTGCCTGCGAAATCATCTGTGAAGAACACAAAGTGAGAGTGGCAAGTATCAATCGTTCTGTTCCCTCAAGTGTTGTGATCACAGGCCCCATGTGGCCTTCATACCTTATGGAGTCTGTTCCTGATCATTTGAGCAGGAGAATGCACATCAATGTACTGCAAAAGCACATCCTGCAGCAGTGTTTTTCTGTCTCGCGTACCCCCTAAGCCTCTTAGTTGTGCCATGAGTACCCCCTCATTCATGTTCTATATCGCTTTGTCTGTCCTGATGTGACTGCTCCATACATTTGTTATAATAACATTTTTCCAAGTACCCCCTGCAGTGTGCTCGCGTACCCCTAGTGGTACACGTACCCCTGGTTGGGAGACACAGCTCTAGCAGTTCTCCTCCTGTACCTGTATTTGCATAAAGAAGGTTCACACCACTCCTGATTGCAACCCTGCTATGGCTCCTTGTGTCACCTGGCATCTCCCCCATGTCTAGACACTGTGCTGAGACACAGTGGATATTCTTGCTACCGCTTGTATTGAAGTTGTGATGTTGGATAAGTAGCACCTTCAGTGCTACTGGCCCATAGTACTTCCAGGGATGGGGCACTAACCAAACATCAATCTGACCAAATCACAGTAATCAGAATGAAAAAAGAGAGAACTATGTGTGAAAACCATCTGCTTATTAAATCTATGTTTAGAGTTTTCTTGGCTTTCAGGCGTACCACCACTTATTGTCCATTTCCTGATGAGTCCGCACAACAGTGGGTTAAAAACAATTCAATGTTGATTCCTAATTTGTCGGGCTAATTTCAGTCTGAGTTGGTGGTTTCAATGACACCTTTATTTATTTTTTTCTTCAGTGCATTTTCAAAGCCAGGCGCCAACAGCATCAACTGTTGCGCTGAACTGAGGTATTAAAACCAGTCCAAGTGGTTAGACCGCATTTTCACTGGTCGGAAGTTATCTTGATACTGCTTGGCTCTTGACTGACCCGAGTTCCGCGCAGCAGCATGAGCTCCAGACCAGAGGTAAAACACACAGAGGTCTAGGAACCAAGCTCTTGATAAAACCCAAACCCAAACTTCAGAGGGCTAGCATGGCTGCTACGTCAGCGAAACCTCTCAAAGTGATTGAAACGTGCTTTGAAGTGTCAGTACAACACACACCTGCTACTGGTTAACGGATGGCTAGTGTCTTTTCACCTGCAACCATCATGTTACCGGCAATACGGTAGCATCTTCAAAAACTTGACAGCTTGTGACGGTATAAATTACTCTCACGGTAGGATTACAACACCACGAATATAATTGTTAGAACGTCTGCATTCGGAACACACTCATGGTTAACCAACCCATTTCTGATTGGTCATCTTTTCAAGATACCCCCATGAGCTAGCAATGCTTATGCGTGCCCACACCGAATGACCGATTATCAAATAGGAATGTCATGATGGTGAAGAGAGTAATAGACCGACACCACAACTGAAAACAGTAGGTAATTAATGCTAGAACGTAGAACTAGTCTAACAGCGAATGCTTCCGTTTTATGATGGTACCTGGTCACATCACAACATAGACGCAACATTGGGCAAGCTCTAGCAACGAAGCTAACGCCAAGGTTTTCAACCAGACAACATTTAGCCAACAACATCCACACTGTACACTTAATATCGCAACAAAATGGACGTGGCGTTTTTCCTCACACTTACCGTATAGTGATACACACCGTTTCGACAAAAACACATCGCCAGCTTATATTGCATTAGCCTGCAGGGGGACTGATAGCCAAGCAGCTGTTAGCTTAGCAGGTCAGGCTAGTTCATGCATCACATTAGCACATAACTCCCTGGCTAACTAGCATGAGCTAAGTTGCATTGACAGGATGTAGCCAGAGTGGTGTCATTAAAAACATTTACTCTTACCCTTTGCCTTGTCGGTCGGGAAGAGCTTTTCAGCCTTACGCAAAAATTTAACCGCCTTTTCTTTATCTCCATCTTGAAGGGCTTCCGTGGCGATACTAATACATTTTTCAGCTTCGTCTCTGTTGCTTTCCATCTTCCTTCCTCTTCCACCCCCCTCTCAGCTGATAGACTCTCTACCAGCTGATGAACGGCACAGCACCGTGGGGCGGGGAGAAGGGTCTGCCTGCAGAGCCTGTCCCACGCATGCGCATTAACTACAGCTCTGGAGCAGCGCAAAACTTCTGAGGGCCACCCACTGGACGATTTCAATTAAACGTGTGTATTTTTTTTTTTTTTTTTTAATATCGTTATTCATTTTTTAAATAGAAAACCATTAGTGTAAATGATTGTGTTTTTCATGCTATACTTTTTCAGTCTTTAAAGTTAACGAAGAAGACTCGTGCTAGTCTTGCATTCTCTTTTCATGTTTAGGCGGCCTCTTGCCATTTTTATGAAATACAAGTTGGATATCTGACTGCTTGCCACTGTAGGCTCTTTCTGTTAAATATCAAATGTAGGCCTAATGACTGTATGCATTTACCCCTCTTCTAAACTGATACCCAGACAGAATAGAATACACTGAACACAAATACTTTTTCTTGCACACATTATCCGTCCAACTATCATGTTAAACTGACTGCTTGGGCAGTCATGGGTAAGCAGTTAGAGCGTCTTGTAACCCCAAAGGTTGCCAGTTCGACTCCCGATCCGCCAATTAACCAGTGCTCTCCCCCATCCTCCTCCATGACTGAGGCACCCTGAGCATAGGCTTATTTGAGTTTGTTGGCAACGGTTGATGTTGACAAACCACGTGAGCGAGAATAAGTTGTCACGATGTGGGTGGTATTAAATTCAGTGCATTTAAAGGCGGCCACAAATATGCAGGAGACGATGAGCTCGCACCAGTTTGATCTACTAACACACCATGTGTGAGGTGTGGGGAGACAGGTGGAGAGGAGAGGTTAAGTGGGGAGCAGTGCAAACTTGTGTAGGGGTGTGAGACAAGACGCATATAGACACGAGTGAGTTGTTGACCAACCAGTTCATGGGCGCGTGACCTTGGAGGCGGTCTGCAGACGAGCATCAACGGGGATAAGCAACTGCAGGGGTTGCAAGGCTGGACTGCAGTCGCATTCGTCCCGCGATAGTTTGACACCATGTGACATGTCACCTGGTTGGCGCAGCATGACTGAAATTTGGTAAGTTGGAGAAGAAATCTAACCATTATGCAACATTTTCAACCAAAATGCATTGCTGTCTAAATGCGCATGTAGCCGTTGTGGTATCTCGTACGAGCCTCATGGTACCATCCCACCGCACTGCTCCCTTTCAAGCGCCATTGGAGGCTGCCCTCTTGCACGGGTGAGGCATGAATGCAATTTCGTTGTGTGCAGTGTGCACTTGTGGGCTGTGGAGTGCTGTGTCACAATGACAATGGGGGCTGGAGTTTCCCAGTTCCGCATTATTCACTTTAAACCCCCATTGTGAAATGGGACTCCATTGCAATGAAGGAGAAGTAAGGGTAGGGGGTAGTGTCATCAGGCAAAAGTGCCTACTTAGATTTTACCCCTAACAACCTTGAGTTGGGACACACCACCAATAAGACACAGGACCACAGAATCAAAGTAAAAGGTTGAATTTTATTCAACTAAAATGGGCGTTGTGCTGGGGGTGAGGATCCAAGGGGAGAGGGGGCATCCAAGTGGCAGTCAGAGAGTGGGGGGCAGAAGGATCGGGTCGGCTCCAGTCACTGTTCGAGTGGGGGTGGGGTCTCCTGGTCATCTACCTGCAGGGCCTGACGGGGTAATCACACACACTCCACGCGTGGCACACAATATAAACACAGCACTCCAGGGGACCATTCCATCAATGGCGTTAACCCCAAATCCGAGTTCAAGTCGGTAAACTGCGCTATTTTTAGACACAGATCCGTTCCATCAGTCTTGCTAACCTGAAACTCGTACCACGGTAATTTATGCACCAACTCTAACCTGGTAGCTCCGAGATTTAACACCATCCTAAATGAATCAATGTTGCAAAAAAAATGAACCTGTAGGAAACAGTGTCACAATGTGCACGTTCCGCTTGATTCCCGCCATCATTTTACGAGATTAAAGCGAACCAGTCGCTCTATTTTTATAGTCTATGATGTGATGCCAGTAAAACCACAATAGTTACCATTGTCTTTCATTGTGGGGGCTTTCTGATAATCAGCACATTTTAAAACACTTTTATAGTGTTGATTTACTAACATGATATTGAACAACTCCTTTCACAGAGACGAAGACGTGACTGGCCCAGTGGGCAGGTGCGCTGCGTAATATGTGGTCGCCCCGGGTTGAAGTCTTGCATAGCGACATGTTAGAAATGAAAACTTCATAACATGCTTTTGCCTATTCTCTCCTTTGATGTAGCTTTGTGGCTGGCTTCATTTGCTATCAAGCAATAGGCCCGTTAAATGTAGGCCTAGACCTTTAGGCTACATTTTACAGCATAGGCAATTAAAAAAACGTCTTCACAACCGCCTTGCAGATGCCGACGCTTGGAGTTTGTATTGCAATGATTCAACAAATTATCTCTGCCCAACGTTTTACCTAGCATATGCTTTATTTTATCATAAAACAAATTCTTCTGAAAGGTAACATTAAAACGCAAATATTCTAAATTGAAATGAGGGCATTCGAGGTAAGGACGAGGCTCTCCCTTTCATGATTGCGATATGAACTGTCATTGCGCATAATAGGGATTGAACGCGGGCCTCTCAACCAGAGTACGGTTGCGTTACCGCTCACCCACAGATGATCACATCTCATCTCCGATAAAGACTTGATTTGGCAAGGCCAGCCTGAGTCTACAACATGATCGCATTTTCGACAATCGTTGATATGGACTTGTATCAACGTGCACGAGCGCAACGCCAGCTTTGATGAGCGCGGCTTCAGTGGTGGAACGGCGTCAGCCTCAAGTTTAAGCTGCCGTTAGTTGAAACTCTGCTTTTGCACGTAAGCACCGCTGAATTCAGCGCCAATGACGGAATGGTCCCCAGGTAAGTAAGGTGAATGCATAAACACGGCACACTTTAGGACAGGCAACACAGATGAGCTGGCTGAGGTCAAGGGAGGGAGCAGCACCGGTTCACTGGCCAGGGACAACCGTAACTCGGGCCATTCGAGAAATCTTTACGAGAAAAACAGAAAAAAAATCAACTTCAAGCCTCGTGGTGCCATTACGAATAGCCTCGTTTCTCGTGGTTAGGTGACGAAAGGGGGAACTGACAATTGAGGTAGTTTGGTTCTTGGGGGAAGAATAATGCAGACGGACGTCAACAATCGAGCGTGAGTGAAGGCTAACTGGAAACGACGGTAATCAAACATTTCAAACAAGTGATTTATGGTTAAGTTTAGGGTTAGGGTTAGGGTTAGGGACAATGTTGGAGGAAGGGAGACGGTATGAGAGATGGTATGAAGCTGACACAACGACAGCGCTCCCCTCCCGGAATACACGCTGCTCGGGTGGTCTCTCTCTCTCACTCGCTCTCTCTCGCCCTCTCTCTCACCCACTCTCGACGACAGCGCGCGCTGCCCAACTACAAAATCTCGTAGCAGCAACACGAAGCGTACAGTTGATTTTCCCCGAGACTGTGCTCCCAGGGAGGATGGGTGTCCAACGAGATCCCCATCTTGAGAGGGGGGGCAGCCAAACCCAACGTGATCTGAGAGGAGAAAGGTGGCACACTGGACACAGCACTGCAATCAGGTTAGGCACAATAACACTACAGACATGTGAAGGAGCCCAGTCTTGGAAAAAAAGTCAACTGTAAGCTTTGTGGTGCAGTGTAGCCTTGTTTTTCGTGGTTGGGCAACGCTCGCTGTCGTCCGTAGGCTACGAGAGTGAGAGAGTGGGTGAGAGAAAGAGCGAGAGAGAGAGAGCGCGCGCGTGCCCCAAGCAGCGTGCATTCCTGGAGGGGAGCCCTGTCGTTGTGTCCGCTTCATGTCATCTCTCCCTTCCTCCAACGCTGTCCCTAACCCTAATCTTAACCTTAACCCTAGATCGCTTGTTTGAAATGTTTGATTACCCTATGAAACTAGTGAGTCCCGTTTGCAGTTACCCTTCACTCAGGCTTGATTGTTAACGTCCGTCCCCATTATTCTCCCCCCTAGAACCAAACTACCCCAATTGTCAATTCCCCCTTTCGTCATCCAACCACGAGAAACGAGGCCATCTTGTGACGACACCACGAAGCATACAGTTGATTTGTTCTGTTTTTTTTCCGTAAATATTTCATGAATGGCGCGAGATACGGTTGAGTGAAGACAGACCAGCGTGGGGGAGATGTGGTGGCGTCCCGGCAGCAGAGTGCAGCAGGTAGCTCTGTTTCCTGTGGGTGGGGCTAGAAGCAGGAGATTGAGAGGTTAGCAAGGTAGTTACTCCAGA
>NW_026946321.1:0-16115 GCF_034702125.1 Engraulis encrasicolus | reverse complement strand
AAAGACACAGCTGCTGCTTCAAATGCACTGGTAGAGTACAAAATGAGAGTGTAGCCATTGATTATCTCTTTAAAGTACGGTAAAGGGAAGATGACACGGGTACACAGAGAAGGAATGTTCAAACATTCACATATCATCATTTGGTGTGTATAAATGGACATCTGCCTTAGTTTCTGAAACCTGGGACCATGGAAACTGACCATTTTTGTTTTGTTTTTGTTTTGTCATGTGATGCTACTATGGTATTACCATATTATTAGTAAGTGGTCTGTATGATGTGAGTCAAATTCTCTCTGAAATGAATAAAGAACCGAACACCAGCATTTGAGGTGTTGCTAATGACATTGCCGGCTACGTTTGGACAAGGAACTGGCCATTTTAAAATATAGTTTTTTTAGATATTCAATTTTCAATTTTTCAATTTATCATAATTCATATTCTGAGAGTTGTTGTATTCCAAGCTGATTGTGTAATATGTAGAGCCAGAAAAGAGCTTTCAAACAATACCACAGGCATCTTTTTGTGACTTACACTGACTGATATATTCAAGGCTGAATGTATAGTGTCCTACCCTCACATGTGAACCTTTCCTAGTCTGTTTCTCCCTTAATATTAGTGTCAGATTCAAACCAATGCAGTTCTGGGGTGCTACCTTGCTACTAAAAAGGCACACCAAGTATGATTGAAATCCGGGTCGGTCGGGTCCCAAAGTGTCTGATTTCACGTGAAATGACCCATGAGTGAGGGGGTACTCATGGTATGACAAAGAGGCTTAGGGGGTACACGTGACAAAAAAGGTTGGGAAACACTGCTCTACTCTATTGTAGCCTCCTGTCGCCAATACAAGTATTATTATATTATATTATATTATATTATATTATATTGATGAAAGTTACTCTGCTCCGCTCTACGCTATCCTCCTGGTGCCAATACATGTATTATTACTATATGTTATATTACATAATACATATTACTGTATTAATAAAAGTTACCCTGCTCTATTCTAGCCTCCTGGCGCCAGGCGCCGCTGTCCCGGTCTCTCCAGAAGGCCGAGGCCGTCCTACGAACGCGCCTGAACCCCAGCCTTCGGCGGATACGGGGCAGACGCAAAGACAGGGAAAAAGAGGAAGAAGAAGAGGAGGAGGAGGGGGAGGAGGAAGAAGGACGGCGAAGCGACGGCAGCTGCAACTCTGAAAATGACCCCAACACATGGCCGCCTTTATTGTCGCCATCGGTGACGAGCCGTAACTTCCAGATGGCCTCGCCCTCGTCCTCGTCCCCGCCCCGACCTTCCGGAAGGCTCCAGAGCGTTGAGCGGAACGTGGCAGAGCTCGGCGCCGAATGTCACCTCCTGTGGGACGCGGCGGCGGGACGGCTCCAAACGCGCGGCTGTGTCAGGGCCCCCGTGTCACCCACCACGTCATCCAGTGGCAACGCCCTCCACCACTACCCCGACGCCGCCGCCTTCGGCCAGCACTATGGGCAGCTATGGGGGCTGCTGGAGGAGCGCGCCAAGCTCACCTTCCTCCAGGAGTACTCACGGCGCTGGCAGGCCACGCACGGCTTTGTCACCAAGCTCTCCCGCCTGCTACAACAGCAGCAGCAGCAGCTGTTGGTGAACACAAGACGCAGACAGCAGCAGCAACCGCAGCAGCAGCAGCAACATGGGATGTTAAAGCGTCCAAGGTCTACCATGTCCATGTCCGAGTCGAACCTCGGACTGCAGGCTTTGGCTGAGGAGCTGAGGGTGCACCTGAGCCATTGGGATGTGCTTCGGTCGCAGGCGTATTCCAACGTCTACCTGAGGAGAAACCTGTTCTGGTGGAGGGAGTCTCTCCAGGTATGTGTATTTGTGTATTAGGTCTGAGTTAGGGATGCAAATGATTTATCGATTAATCGACTTAAATCGATCAATGTATTAATCGATTAAAAAAACATTAATCACAATTAATCGACAATTCAACTGACAAGAGACCCAGGTGAAATGGGCATGTGAAGAGTGTGTGTGAAGAGGGGTTAGCCTAGAAATCTAGACGCCCCTAGCGACCGCAAATTGAATTTCCTCCCGCTTTTTGCTGTACGGGTCTGGCTCGCCAGGCTAAAGAGGGGTGTGAATAGTGGGAATATTTAAATCACCTATGTGTTAAAGAATTGAAATATAATTAATTTAAATGCGTTTTTTATCTCAATTTTTAATTAATTTTTTTAGATTTAGTAGTTTTTTTTGAGAAACATTGAGATTTCGGGGGGAGAATGCCGCTTATCAATTAATCGTAAGTTGATCGATAAGGCTATCAACTAATGATTAATGAATTAATCGATAATTTGCATTCCTAGTCTAAGTGTATGTTTTCGGAGAGAGAGAGAGAGAGAGAGAGAGAGAGAGAGAGAGAGAGAGAGAGAGAGAGAGAGAGAGAGAGAGAGATTACTGTACTCAAATGACTATGTTTTCTGCAATGTGCAATAATGTGTATTAGGTCTTTGTGTATGTTTTGTATTTGTGCATTTATGTAAGCTTCAGACACCTTAATTTCCCTTGGGATTAATAAAAGTACTCTACTCTACTCTACTCCACCAGGTGATGCTGCAGAGCTGCCAGCGGATGGGCTTGCAGTGTCTCTTCCTGATGGAGCGGTGCATATACACCTCGCTGTGCGTCATGGCCACCCAGCACCTCCGTCACCTTCCGCGGGACGCCTTAAGGGACTTGCTGGCCTGCGTGCAGATCTTCGACCACACAGTTTTGCAGACCAGCACCACCATAGCACAGTGGAGGAAACGCGTCGTCCGCCTCACGGACTGGCCTTATCTAAGTACCCGTTTGCCTGCAACAGTGGCCTCGGAACACGGAATCGGAACCGGAACCGGAACTTTCACGGTGTTCCAGATTCTGAAGATGTTGGCTGAGCAGAGAGGGCAGATGTTGGCTGAGCAGCTCCACCTGTGGTCTTGTCGGCAGATGGGTCATGTGACTCGCTTTGGGCAGCTAGCAACAGCGGGGCAGGAGGACACTGCCGCCGCCAGCCTCGACTGGAGTCGTCCGGAGGAGATCCTAGCGCTTCTCTCTGGACACACCTGGCAACAGAGCGATAACAACAATATCGGGCCACCGCCGCTGGCTCTTACTTGTCGCAATGGGACCACAAGATGTGTCAAGTCTGGTGCTTGCTACGCTGATCGTCCCTTTTGGCTGTTTCTCCAGAGAGACTGCGAGTGTTTGGAGGTGCTGTTTCAGGCTTTGGCATCAACGACTGACGACGTGCCGTCGAACGACATCCTCGACAACTCCAAACCTGGTGCTTCCCTCGACCCCAGTGCAACTCCCTTAGGAGGTACTCAAGGACGCGGACAGAGGAAACCCCACCAATCATCTAAAGCCATCTGTGAGAAGCCAAAAGCCATTCAGTGGGGAGGAGAGCTATGTTCTGAGTTGTTCCCCCAGTATCAGGAGATGTTCCGTGCAGAGTTCAGCCGTGCAGCTATCCGATGCCTTTTCCACAAGGGACACCACCGAGCATGCGGCAGCTTGAACCAGTGGAGACATCACCTGATGTTTCAGTTACTCGGACAGCTATCTCATGCCTCCCATGACAGGGGTAGGTTGACGGTTTAAATTACACTATATTACACTTACCCAAGGAAGCCGACAGGGGAGGCAAAGGAGTCAGTTGTCCTGGGCCCAGGGAAATGGGGGGGCGCGCTTGGATTTGGGTTATCAATACATAGCATGTATTGGATTAGGAGGACCTTCAGATAGCTTTGCCCTGGGCGCTCGGCCAAAGCTGTCAGCGGCCGAGCACTTAGCTGACGCTTTTCTCAAAAAGCGACCTACAGTCATTTACAGGGTGTTGGTTACAGTCCCTGGAGCAGTGTTTGGTTAGGTACTGTGCTCAAGGGCACTTCAGCCATGGAGTGAGGTAGGGACTGGAAGGATGGGATACAAACCTGCTGCAACCCTTTACGATTTTTAGTCAGTTTTCTTGGTGGATGACGTGTGACTGCCCAAAAGATTAGAAGTTATAACCAAATAGATATAACCACAAAAAAAAAATAGCATCAAAATGTGTTTGATTATACTGTGTTATACAGTGTCTGTCTATCGTACAAGGGCTTGAACTCACTTTCTGTCTGTCTGCTTTTTGTGTGGCGGTTCAGACAGCCATTTTCTGTATATAAGAATATTTTCCATTTTACTCAATTTATACTGTAGGTAAGTATTCATGTGTATATGCATGTATGTGTATATGTATGACTATGTCTTGATTTATGATTGTTTTCACTTTTCACTTTCATTAGCAGGGGCGTAGCACCAAATTTGGGGCCCTAGGAACAACTTCTTTCATGGCCCCCCCCCACCCCCGCCGCGTGAACGCGCGACTAATATTGTCATCCTCCTTGCCTTCCTCAGAAAACCCCTCTAGGCCTATGCTTTCCTCCCCTTCACTTGAATCATCCTCATTTTCAATCATATGATAGCCTATCACAGAACAGACATAATGTCCTTATTTTTCACATCACCAGTTGTGAAAAGTCTGCTATCATATTCATAGAGATGACTTTTAATCACTTCTTCACTATGGTGTGAGGGGGAGGAGAGAGACTGGTAAATCTCTCTTCACAATGCATTTAGCCTAATATTTCGTGCACTAAGGAGACATGAGACATTGATATAGAACTGAACTTTCTTCAATATGCATCACTGAACAGAAACACACGCGCTCGCGCACACATTCATTCACTTGCACTGGCCCGCTGCACGCACCCGCACGTCATTTGTCCGTTAGTTGTTTTTTGGGAGAGCAAGGAATAGAGAATCAGCTGTGATTTACTGGCAGAAGCTTACTATGGAATGTCGCTTAAAATAGGCTGGAACAAAAGTATCGCTGTTAAGATTTGATGCCGTTATTCTCAACCTTTTAAAGTCAGGGCACCCCGAACCTAGTCACATCATTATTTATTAGGCTACTGCATAGGCTATAGTTTCAGATTTAAATTGGCCAGTAACTATTTCACAGTAGCCTACCTTAGGGTAATTGTCATGAGCACTCAATGCAGATAGGCTACCTGCTCAGCACGGAGGTAGGTAGGCTACTCTGCCTATCTTTTGTATTGCGCTTTGCGCAGATTAGAATGGCGTCAGCAGCATTCAAAACGCAGACTGGTGCCCCGTCAAAATCTCGTCATTAATTTACCACACTTCAGCTACAACGGACGTTGTCAGATGGCCAGGGAAAGTAACCAGAGATTTCCTATTGAGAGTGTTGAGACCACAAAATGAAAGCAGAATGACGGTTCAGGACTGACAGCTCGCACCGCCACCTTGACATTGGCAACTGATGAACGTGACGTTGATTAATATCGTTACGAGGACATAATCAATCTGCAAATGTGATGCACCCGATTGAGAAACTGCTTTTCCTCAACATTAGGATATTAGGCTAGCTAAAATAGGCTCACCTTCTCTCAAGTTCGCACAATTTGCATCTGCTGTGACAGGGGGGCATCTTTACGTTTGTGACATTTTCTTGATTCATTTTACAAATTAGCTTTGCTATTTGGATATTTGAACCAACATCGACCCTATGTTGGTTTTGTGACTTGTTATGAATATATCAAAGACAAATATGGGTTCAATAGACTATCACAATTATAGCCAAAAAATGTTAGGCCTATATTTTTTTTAATCTGACTCCGGCTATCACAGTAGGCCACACGGAATGGGAATGAGATAACCAGTTAGCCTACTGTAGGCGGTAATTTTGACATTTGGGCTCACCTTTCTTGCAAGAAATCAGCAGCAGTTGCTTCATCTGGTTTCCCCTGTCTCTCTTGCCTTTCTATTCTTTTTGTGAAAGCCTGGTGTTTTAGACATCTTTCATAGCTAACCGGCTGCTGCGTTTAATGCCTATAATGAAGTGAGTGAGTGTTGATTACGCATATTGTGCAATCAAAAGTCCGCGAGAGGGCGGACTAAACCAATGCGTACTGATTATGGGGGTGAGTGAGTGAACCTGATGAAGCAGTAGCGAAACGCGTTGTTCACCAAATAAACTACCAGCAAAGATACCAGTGTGCGGTGATTCATCCTTCATTTACACTGATTATGGGGGTGTTTGATATATATTGTAGCCTATTTGCAGGCTAGGATATCCAATTTAACAGATGTATTTCCAGAGAACATTTGAATTACATAAATTACCAACATGTATTGACATTATTGTAAAAATAATGTTTAAAAAAGCAAAACAAGAAGAACATTTTCCATAGGGGCCCCCCGGTGGGCCCCCCAGGTGGGCTGGGCCCTGAGAATGAGTCGGGGTTTTCCCCCCCTGATCCACGCCGCTGTTCATTAGCACTTTGAGTCAACTGTATAGTAGTAACATTGTGCTATATATACACGTAAATACATATTGTTGTTGTTGTTTTCAGAGCCTGTTCCAGTTGAAGGTGGTTCTGTGTTGAGGGTCATACATGAATACATATTGTTGTTGTTGTTTTCAGAGCCTGTTCCAGTTGAAGGTGGTTCTGTGTTGAGGGGCCTCTGTGTTGAGGTCCTGTACTCCTCAGCCTGTACGCAGTGGGATGAAGGTAAACCTGAACGCAACGCAATACTGCCCTATTTTGGGAAAATATTTCCGTGTGGCATTCTGTTTATTTGTGTTGACTTGTTTATTGGGCCAGAGGTGGGCCCCGAACATTTTGGAAAATTTCAATTGAGTCCCAAGTTGGAAAGGGCTGGGAACAGTGTTAATTTCGTCAACTATGACTATGACTCAAATATTTCGTCAAAGCCCTTTTTTGATTTTTGTCATTTAGACTAAGACTAAGACTAAATTGGGAAGGCAATGACTAAAATATGACTAAAACTAACATTGATTTTCGTCATTGTGACAAAGACTAAGACAAAATTTTAAAAAACTGACTAAATTAACACTGGTGTTATATACAATAGAGAAAAAGAGAAGCAGTGTGTGAAGAAGTTTCATTCTGCACAGTGTGATGCATGTTAAAAAGAGAAGCAGTGCGCGGAGAAGATTTATTCTGTCCAGTCAATGATATATGTTAAAAAGAGAAGCAGTGTGTGGAGAAGTTCTATTATGTACAGTGTTGACTAAAATCACTAAAATGACTAAAATATGACTAAGACTAAAATTGATTTTCGTCATTGTGACTAAGACTACGACTAAATCAAAAAAGCTGACAAAATTAACACTGTCTGGGAACCCCTGCATCAATGATAAAGTACATTTGTGAGAGGAGACAAAGTATTAGCAATAGTTCCTCAAATGCATGGCAAGAGTGCCACTCTTGGTTTCATTCCAAACAATAGAAAAACAATGAACGCATGAACACCATACTTGAACTGTGTCGACATTGACATTGTATGCCATTTTTCAGCAAAAACGAGAAGAATGTATTCATTTATATATTTTGAAGTAAAAAATTACCCTTGTCCGTTCTGTTTGAGTACAAACACAATGTCGCTGTGTAATCTGGGATGAGGGCTCTAAATGAATCCACCAACTGGGAAAATTCTGGTGATAATTCAGTTTGGCTGGAAGAAAATTAAACTTATCAGCTACAACATACCTGCAAACTCGTCACCTTTTGGTGACAGTCACCTTTTTCCCGGCCAATTAGGTCATTCACGTGAATAGAAAAAGAACCCTACACTGTCACCTTTTTTTCTTTGACGAGTTTGCAGGTCTAGATTAACATCTGCTAGCCATTTTGGCTGGTGGTGAAGAGAGTTAGTTCACAGCCCTGGGATAAACATGGAAATGGTTCCTGTGTTGTTGTTTTGTTTTCCTCAGTGATGTGTGATGCCCTTGGCCACGGTCTGAAGGACAGGTGTGTCCCTACGGCCCCTGGAGCTGGGCAGGAGTCGTCTCTGGTCATCACGGCCACCACACAGCGCCTGCTGGGCCTCTTCAGCCCCCTCTCCATCCTACTACAGCTCCTCAAGGCCACGCTATGCTCAGGTACGTACGGTAACGAGAGGAAATAGTCTCACTTGAGTTTTCCTTTTACTTCAGACATGTAACAGTGTGACGGTCTGTCTTCTTCCCCTCCCCCGCTCACCTGCGATGAGCTCGGAGCTTGTCCCAATTAAGCGCAGCTGAGCGCAATTGCAATCAGTGTGGCATTCTAGTTTCCTCTTGTTTCAAAAACTCCCCTCACTCACTCCAAAATGAGAGCAGTAACACGCACACAACACAGTAAAATTTGTGAGCCCAAGTATCCAGCCTGAATCTAACACAATTACGTTTGACACTATTGCTACGGACCCTTCGTGATATCCGAAAGAACTGCCGTAAGCGTGCCGACATTGTCTTTGCCTAAGAAGAATGGAATACATCGTCTAAAAGGACCTGGGTGGTTCCCTCTTCAATAAGAAGACTCGTGAGTAAATGAACTGGCTGGATATTGCCACTAACTTCGCTGGCTGCTCTCTCCGTCTTGCCCTTCACCCCCAAACAATACACACCTTGACAAGTTACAACGCAACTCCACCAAAAGCCCAGAAACGCACACAATTCCACACACCCACATTACAACACTACACTTCCCTTCTCTATCTTCTTCCTCTCCTTTTCCCCTATTTTTTGGAGAGTGGATAACGACTATTTTTTGTTCTTGGGACATATTGGATTACTGCCCTTTGGATTTAATACCCTTTTTGTTGGATTTACCTTTTGTGTTGGATTAATGAACATTTAATGAATGAAGATTTGAACGTTTAAGGAACTGCCTCGTCTCATGCTTTCCACTGACTGATTCACTGATATTTTTGCTGACGGTGTTCTGGGATTTAATATTTTTTTAAGATTGCAGTTCCCCCAATCACCACACCGTTACAGAATGGCGCCCAACGTGGGGCCGGAGATTGTTTTGTTTTATCTCTGAGCCCTTGATCTTCAACTGATCACTTATTTGTTTGAGAGTGGCTGCTTCGCTGTTTTTGCCTATGGAGTGACATTTGTGCCACCGTTTTTGAATTACTGAGTATGGAGTGACATTGGTGTCAAAAACATCTGAACATTTAAGTTTTGCATTTTGGATATTTTTTGAATTACTTGCTGTGCTGGACTTTGAATTAACTTTGCTGTGCTGGACATTGAATGCTCTGCTTGCCCTGCTGATCAGCCGCCGCGCTGAGCTTGCTTGAACTTTTTTGCTGTGCTGTTTTGGGACTTTGAAAAAAAAAAAAACGCACACACACAGTAACACAAGCACCACACACACCCTTTGCAATTTTCACTTAATTCATTACATTGATTCTTATACCTGTAACCTGATCATTCGCTGTGCATTCGTTGCTGCCCCCTGCTGTGCCTTTTTGATATTGCTCTTGCATGTTGATAGCTGATATTTAACATATGAATAGATTGATATCTTTCATCATGCCTTCTCCTCCTCTTCCTACTGATTCACCCCCCAACATCTTACTCAACCCGCCTAACATAAATACACCTGTCCCTTCTTCTTCAAACATAACTAATGTTCAGGTCTCCTCTGCACCCATACCACTTCAAAATCTACATACACCTGCCCCTTCTGCTCGCATACCTACTTCTAACACACATACTCATGACCCTGCTGCAGACAGGCCACTACATCCCATCTCCCTACTTGATCAGACAGTGGCTGAAATGTCTAATCCACTTTTAATCACCTGTGCTCCCTCCATTGCCCCTGTAACACATAGCAGTTCTCCTGTGTACACCAGTGCTCAAGATGGAGTAGTAACTCATTCCACTTTTTCACTTGACCTCTCTGCCACAACCCCAGTGTCTGAGGATGGTTCTCCTTTGCCACTCCCAGGAGCACTTCCGACTCCAGGACGTGCATTAGGACAACTGGCAGAGCGTGCACAAGATAACTGGGAACAGGTCTACTTACTAGTTGAACAAAATCAGAGAGAAATCGGAGATGCAATGAAAAAACTCAGTGATCACATGCAGGGTAAATTTGATGAACATGCATCACAGTCTCAAGCTCACTTCGCCTACCTCACAACCACTGTGCTAACTATGCAGGACAAAATGGAAAGAGAACTAGATTCTATCATGAAAGCAATGAGAAAAGTAGCTGCTGAGGAGTGTGAAAAAGTACGAACTACCACAACTTCTGAACTAACCTTTAATGTACAACAATTGCAACTTGAACTCCAAAGGGATTTTAAAGCATCTCAAATGACTATGTCTGACATAAACGGCAGGATGATGACTCAAGGAACACAACTGACTGAGTGCATGTCACTAGTGAACACCCTGACAGCCAGATTCGATTCCTTGTGTGATCAAGTGCAGAGAGTGGAGAACACTTCTCGGGACACACAGAGGCAAATGGGAGAATTGCAACGAAAAGTCACTCAAACCTCACATGTACCCGTTACGAGCCACACACAGGTCAGCTCTTTGGCACATGTCATTTCTCAACCTGCTGTGTCTTCTTCCTCTAGTGTACACTCTTCTGTACACTCATCCAGAGTGGATCATATAAAGCTGATGAAAGTCTTTCCTACTTATGGAAAAAACGGAGACGACACAGACCCTGTGCTTTATTTGTCAAAATGTCAGGACTTTATTGCACTGCATCCTCTGACAGACGCTGACATTCTTGCCACATTCCGGACAGTTCTCCATGGTACCGCCAGGGACTGGTGGGAAATCACCCGTACTCAAGTTGGTACGTGGGAGGAGTTCAAGACTTCTTTCCTATCCGCATTTCTGGCCGAAGATTACCAAGATGAGCTGGCGGAGAGAGTGCGCACAAAAAAGCAACAAGACAAGGAGTCAATAAGAGATTTTGCTTATCCCTACAGAGCATTATGTAGGAGATGGAATTCACTACTCACTGAGCAAGATATTGTGAAACTCATTCTTAAGAATATCAAGCCTTACCTTGCCAGTCAACTTCGAGGACGTGTGAAAGATGTCGATGAGCTTGTCCGTCTTGGTCACCAATTGGAAAAGGACCACGAACACCAGCTAGAACAAGACCAAGCAAAACACATCAGATACAACCGACCACAACAGGTTTCAAACCCCTTACCACATTCAGCACAAAGCCAACCACCTCTGTTGTGCTGGAGGTGCAAAGGCACACACAATCCTGGTTCCTGCCCTCAACATAGCTCTCCTGTACACCACACTCGCCAACAACATTCACAACAACAACAACATAGACAGAAATCCAATCAGAAATCAAGTGGAAATACAAATGCCCTTACTGCTGTTTCATCTAAGAGTATGAAAAACACACTTACCTCCTCTCCTTCCGCGACTGCTCCCGCCACGGATCTGCTAGGCCCCCTTGCTCCTCAACAGCTGGTCGTGCCTGTGACCATAGGTTCCTGGTATGGGAAGGCTATCCTAGACACTGGTGCAAGCTGCACCCTATTACATGAATACCTGTGGTCCGATGTGATGAAGTCCAAAGCACAGCACTTAACCCATGGACACAGGGTTCTTTGTACCTAGCAAATGGAGAGCTTGTAACACCACTTGGCTGGATCGATCTAGATCTTGGTGTTCATGGAAACGTGACTGACCTGTCAGTAGCTGTCCTTCCATCTGTGGCACTGGCATACGGAATTGTCCTGGGACTAGACTTCATATACCATAGCCAAATACAGTTGAATGTCTCAGACAACTCTTTCACGTTCAAAGCCAATCCATCCGCTGTCTTCTTCTTCCAACCCGGAAGTGCGCTAATCTCTACATTGTCCCCACAGTACCGGACACTACACACACACCACGTGTCGCTCATCAGTTCCATTCCGCCCCCTCTGCTGTCCTTGCAGCCACAACGCTTAAGCGTACAGGACTACATTGAGCGAGCAGTGTCAGCCGCTCAAATACCAGAGGATGGGAAACAACAGTTGTGTGACTTACTACTGAGCAACCCTGATGTGTGCACTCACCGCATTGGGAAAACAGAGGTGCTAAGACACGTCATCCACACTACCACCAACGTTGCTGTCAAACAAAAGCCATACCGCATGTCTCCCATCAAACAGGCCATCGTGAAGGACCATGTCCAAGAGATGTTGGCACAAGGCATCATCGATCCATCACATTCTGGCTGGTCCTCCCCGGTTGTTCTGGTGCCTAAAAAGGATGGTGGTCATAGATTCTGCGTCGACTACCGACGGCTGAATAAGTTGACAGAGAGTGATGTTTTTCCTCTACCTAACATTTCAGAGATTCTGGAGTCTTTGGCCGGATCCACAATCTTCTCTACCATTGATCTCAACTCTGGATACTGGCAAGTAGCCATGAGCCAAGAAAGCAAAGCCATGACAGCTTTCATCACTCCATCTGGCTTGTATGAGTTCAAGGTGATGCCCTTCGGACTCAAGAACGCACCTGCCACGTTCCAAAGGTTGATGGCTACTGTATTGGAGAGACTGAATGGGAAATGCTGCCTCGTTTATCTTGACGACATTTTGTGCTTCTCGAACTCAGTCTCCCAACACTTCTCCGACCTCCAGGATGTCTTTGACTGTCTGTTCCGTGCTGGCCTGACGGTGAACCTCAAGAAGAGCCACTTCTGCCTGTCTGAGGTTAAGTTCCTTGGACACATCGTGAATGCTGCTGGTGTCACTGCCGATCCGGACAAAGTGACCGCAATCATGGATTACCCGGTGCCCCAAAACCTCAAGGAGGTTCAAAGGTTTCTGGGACTCTCCGGTTGGTACCACCGGTTTGTCCCAGGCTTCTCCCAGATTGCCGAGCCACTGAACCACCTGAAGAAGAAGGACCAAAGCTTTGTCTGGACTGCAGCTTGCCAACAGGCATTTGAGAAACTGAAGGCATGTCTCACATCACCACCTGTTCTAGGTCACCCCATGCCTGACCTGCATTTTGTTGTCCACACCGACGCAAGTGATACTGGTCTTGGTGCAGTGCTCACACAACGCACAGGCCCTGAAGACCGAGCATGTCATTGCGTTTTGGAAGCAGAACCTGAACAAAGCAGAACGGAATTACACCACAACAGAAAAGGAGTGCCTAGCAGTCATTTGGGCCCTTGAAAAATGGCAGTATTATCTTGAGACAAAAATGTTCACAGTTATTACTGATCATGCTGCACTCCAATGGGTCCTGACGTCTACGAAAACATCCAGTCGACTCCTGCGATGGGCTCTGCGACTGCAGAAGTTTGATTTCATTGTGGAATATCGCAAGGGAAAACTAAATGTAGTCCCCGATGCCCTCTCTCGTGTTCCACCTCCAGCGGGGTCGATTGCAACCGTTCAGATCCAGAAGGTAGACAGTTTCCCTCTGACTGCTGACATCCTGTACACAGAACAACACAATGACACACACATTCAAAACATCCTCAAGGCACTGGCAGAAAACGACCCAAAAATGCAGCAAGACTTCACTGTGATGGAAGACATGGTGTATCGAAAGACCACCAACAACGGCAAGACACTCCACCGCCTGTACATCCCGGCATCCTTGCGGGACGAGATCTTCCATTCCTACCATTCGTCACCTATTAGTGGACACTGCGGAACATTCAAAACTTACAAAAGACTCTATGACAGGGCTTACTGGCCAGGAATGTGGACGGACGTGAAACATCGGATTACATCGTGCTTGTTGCCAGCGGTGTCAGACCAGAAAGGCTGACAACAAGAAGCCTGCCGGAAAAATTCAGCAGACAGAGGTGAAGAGACCCAATGAAATGGTGGGAGTGGACATCATGGGCCCTTTTCCTCGAAGCACAGAACAAAATGAGTACCTCATCGTCTTCGTTGATTACTACACCCGGTGGGTTGAGCTTTTCCCAACCAGAACAGCCACTGCACCAGTTGTTGCCAAACTCTTCAGGAGAGAAATTCTCACTCGCTGGGGAGTCCCTGACTTCATAGTCTCTGATAGAGGCTCTCAGTTTGTCTCCTTCCTGTTTAAAGAGCTCTGCAACAGTTGGGCAGTCACGCCAAAGCTCACAACAGCATACCATCCCCAGACCAACATGACTGAACGTGTAAACAGAAATATCAAGGCCATGATTGCATCTTTTGTCGATGACAATCACAGAAGGTGGGATCAATACTTACCTGAATTTCGGTTCGCCTTGAACTCAATTGTCCACGAGACAACAGGAGTTACCCCTGCGGAACTGCAGCTTGGACGCAAACTGCAGAGTCCAATGGACAAACTCCTGTCCAGTCACAGTTTGTGCCCTGATGATTCTTCCTACGATGTAGTGAAACATCTCAAAGACCTGCAAAACAAAGCAGAACAAAGCAGTAAGATGGCAAAACGCAGACAACTGCGAAATTACAACAAAAACAGAAGAGATGTCACTTACCTGCCGAAGGACAGGGTCTGGGTGCGCAATCATCCTCAGTCTTCTGCAGCACGCTACTTCTCGGCCAAGCTGGCTCCAAAATGGAAAGGCCCGTACAGAATTGTCCGGCAGTTGGGTCCTGTGAATTTCCAGGTGGTCCGGGAGGACACTGGAGAGGACCTCTGCACTATTCACGTACACAACCTTAAGCCATGCTTTCCAACAGCAGCGGAACTGGATGCCCGGGAGAGGGAAGGTCTTCGGACACTCTTCGAGGAATCGTCGGATGAAGAAGACTTCCCTGGCTTCCAAGATTGACCCCTCACAACCTACGGTTTGTTCTTCCATGGGGGGAGAATGTGACGGTCTGTCTTCTTCCCCTCCCCCGCTCACTCTGCGCTGAGCTCGGAGCTCGTCCCAATTAAGCGCAGCTGAGCGCAATTTGCAATCAGTGTGGCATTCTAGTTTTCCTCTTGTTTCTTAAACTCCCCTCACTCACTCCAAAAATGAGAGGCAGTAACACGCACACAACACAGTAAAATTTGTGAGCCCGAGTATCCAGCCTGAATCTAACACCAATTACGTTTGACACTATTGCTACGGACCCTTCGTGATATCCGAAAGAAACTGACGGTAAGCGTGCCGACATTGTCTTTGCCTAAGAAGAATGGAATACATCGTCTAAAAGGACCTGGGTGGTTCCCTCTTCAATAAGAAGACTCGTGAGTAAATGAACTGGCTGGATATTGCCACTAACTCCGCTGGCTGCTCTCTCCGTCTTGCCCTTCACCCCCAAACAATACACACCTTGACAAGTTACAACGCAACTCCACCAAAAGCCCAGAAACGCACACAATTCCACACACCCACATTACAACACTACACTTCCCTTCTCTATCTTCTTCCTCTCCTTTTCCCCTATTTTTTGGAGAGTGGATAACGACTATTTTTTGTTCTTGGGACATATTGGATTACTGCCCTTTGGATTTAATACCCTTTTTGTTGGATTTACCTTTTGTGTTGGATTAATGAACATTTAATGAATGAAGATTTGAACGTTTAAGGAACTGCCTCGTCTCATGCTTTCCACTGACTGATTCACTGATATTTTTGCTGACAGTGTTTTGGGATTTAATATTTTTTTAAGATTGCAGTTCCCCCAATCACCACACCGTTACAACAGTTGTATCTTTCCCCTGACATGTTTCGATGATATAACCAGAGAGATTAGAGAGAATATATCTGGTATAACTTCCGTCTTCATCAGAGGTTGACATGAACATTTGCAAGAACCTTGAGTTTTGAGCTAATTACCATTAGAGCCCTGGTGGTGTTGTCGTCTGACAAGATAGCGAAATGTCTTTTCATCCTTTCATAGGGAATGGCAGCTTGGTGACTTCGACACACATCTTTGGGTTGCTATGGAGATCGGTTGCCACGGTGCAGGCCTGTACTGTCTGGGTTATGAGCAGGGCCTACCAGTTCCTGTCCTCCTGGAACATCAACAAGTTCCTACTCATCACACAAGGAGACCTCGTGGTATGTCAGACGTGTGTGTGTGTGTGTGAGTGTGTTTGTGTTTGTGTGTGTGTGCGCGTGTGTGTGCGCGTGCGTGTACCTGCGTGCGTGTACCTGCGTGCGTCTACCTGTGTGTGTGTGTACCTGTGTGTATGTACGGTACCTGTGCGCATGTGTGTCTGTGTGCTTGCACGCTTGTTGTGTGTGTGTGTGTGTGTGTTGGCTGCAAAAGAGAGAGAGAGCCATCAAAGCTGCTTACAGTATGTATTCCTATGAGAACAGTAACA
>NW_026946320.1:0-16138 GCF_034702125.1 Engraulis encrasicolus | reverse complement strand
ACGACCCTATATTTTAACTATTTTTCCTCAAGTAGGCGACGTAGTCTACAAAAGCTACAATTTTGTCCCCCATCGATTTTACTCAATATTTGTTTTAACTTTCCCTACCTGAAACCTAGCAGTCACAGACAGGTTCCAAGACCCACCTGCGTAAAATCAAGTCAAAGGTGGGATATAACTTGTTCTATGCTACTTTAAACACCTTGCCCTTTCACCAAACCGACCGATTCTTCCATTTTGGTCTATAATTATGACCGCTTAACCTAGAGTTAGTTTCTGGCGGCAGCTCTCGTAACGCGACCCATGTATCAGCGCGAGCCTCAATGTCGACCAGAGTGGTCAAGTTAAATAGAGCACGCCAACCCCGAAATCAATGTGAAATGGACCTACCCTGCATTTCAACAGTAGGCAACCTGTCCTTAAAAGTATGTCCTCAAAACATCACTTGTTTGCAGAAATAAGTGTAATGGCCTCTCAGAAATTGAAAATTATGTAGATCCACTTTTTCTTATTGTTCACGTGGAGGTCTACTACCTTGTCTAAATAATGTAGGCTAGTTTATTTCCATGTATGATATTAGGACCCAAGGTTAATGGTTTATTCTATTGCCATGTTTTCACAGGCTGCTGTCTCATATATGGCGAAGACGATTCACCTGAAGGCCTAACTCGCCAAGAAACTGAAAGAATGTAAGATTAACTTCTTTGNGACCAATATGACTTGCNCATTGATACTTTCTATGTCCAATATGAGGTCATGGCGAATTATTTAATTTATTTTCTCCGTCCTAGAGCATGTAAAACAAGGAGGGTGTGTCTTTTTCAGGTATTCTTTTTAAAGAACGGACAGGTCCCATTTATTCGTCCCCTGTGTTTTTTTGAAGTGTCCGGCAGGATGCTGTGTCCTGCAATCCTGTGGTGCTTGCACAGACGCGTGTGAGGTCAACCCAAAATGGCACATCTCACCACAGAAAGAGAAAGAGGGTAGCTTAACCTATAGCCTTCTCAAGTCGGGGATTGTTTCTCATTCGAAGGGCCACTTCAAATTCATCCGAGGGCCGTAAAAGTCTCCAAGGGCCGTACTATGAACACAAACCAGATTTCCCCACATTTAAACAAACACCAATTTCTTCAGGTTCCCTGAATATAACGAATTGTTTTTGCAAAGGTTTATTTTCTAAGATTCCTTTACAAATATGAATTTCATGTGAAGCTGAATAGCATTAAAATTATATCGGGGGGGCAATAAAAATGCCTCAAGGTCTGCAACGCCCTAGAGACTAGGTTCCCCACCCCTGAGCCTACATTGTCAAATATGACTTGTGCTACGTTATAATAAGTATTCAATGCTGTGCATTGCTATCTTTGATCATTTCTACATCCCTACGATCTGGCTAGGGAGACGGTTAGTGTCCTGCAGATGGTGATGGGCCAATCTTACAAGAACCCACAAAAACTGGTGTATAGTGTAAGATTATCCCTGTTGGCTTCAATAGGTCTGTGCTTATTGACTTATTTCAATATGAGGTGCATGGTGCTATGTCAATAGAGGTGCATGGTGAAGTTATTATTTATTTATTATTTGTCTCGCTGTCTAGGAACTATAGAAACAGAGTGCCTGCCTGCAGTATGCGAGGACACCCTGGCAGAGAGCTCCAATAGACCCAGGTCCATGTACTTTGGCAGGTGAAATGGCACTGATATGGGCTGTGCTGAGGTCAGTTCAAAATGTATGAATGAATTAATTCTCATATCTGAATATGTGCACACTGGATTTACCACACACACACACACACACACACACACACAACACACACACACCACACACTACACACACACACCCTATGCATAGATGATTTTTGGACCCAAGGTTACTTTCCACAGCTCTGGCACATCAATTTTCATTTGTTTAATAACTGGTCAGGTAATTTATTCATTCCCCTTGTTTGTTTGTTTGTTTGTTTGTTTTTTTGTAGTGTCCTGCAGGATGCTGTGTCCTGCAATCCTGTGTGCTGTGCTACAGACGCATCGAAGCCCAACCTGAGATAAGCTCAGTCTCTCCACAGAGGAGTGAAAAGGGGTAAGCTAACCTAATAGCATACGTCATGGTGGGGAACCTTTCCTCCTTCCGAAGGGCCAATTCAAATTCATCCGAGGGGCCGTAAAAGTCCTCCAAGCCGTACTATGATCACAAACCAGATTTTTCCCCCTTCACTTTTGACCTATAGTGAAGGCAACCACATTTAACAAACACCACCTTCTTCACTTCCCTGACTATAACTTAATTGTATTGCAAATGTATTTTCTAAGGTTTTCTTTACAAAATATGTTCATTTTATGTAAGCTGAATAACATAAAAATTTATATCGGGACCAATAAAACGGCCTCAAGGTCCAAACGGCCTTCAAGAACATAGTTCCTCCACCCCTGCCTACAATGCAAAACTGAACGTGGTGCTACTTATAGATAAGTTGTCAATGCTGTGCCATTAGCTATGTTTTGATTATTTTCTTACATCCTACATATCCTGGCAGGGCGAGACGATAGAAGACAAAAAATATGTAAGATTATCCCTGTTGGGCTCATATGACTTGCTTATTGATATATTTGCTATTCAATATGAGGTGCATGGTGAAGTATTAATTTAATTGTTGTTTTCTACAGCTCCCAGAAGTGAGACTGAGTGCCTGTTCAGTATGACAGGACACAGTGACCAGAGACCTTCAGTAGACCCATCTGGCATGATTGGCGGCTGAAGAACATGAATCAACAGCAATGTTGTATAATGTTGTACATACCTGTATAGTCTGTATTAAAAGGCAGTACCTGTACTATTTTTTCCTCTTACTTTCATATTTACCACGTATTTACTATGAATGACAACTTTACTCAAATCCATTTTTGTATGTGCCCTGACTACAACATCCTAAACCTCACCTGTCAGAGGGCCTCAGCCAACACTCTCTTTAGCATGTGGCAGCAGTCTACTTGGATGCAGCGGGGAACATAGAACCCTTTTTTGAAAAGCATTGTATGTTACTGAGTTTATGAAATTGTGCACTTCCCAAACATCATGCATAGGCTAGGCTAATCTATGACACGCTGATTGAACCCACTATCGCGGGTGTCTAATACCACCCCCCAACGCATTTTTCAAGTTAAGGTCGAGCTCCACAACGCCCTGTGACAGGTTCGGTTTAGGGATGGTTTTGGTTTAGGCCACAATTTAGGCAGAAATTCGCCTAATCTCGCTGTTCTGGCAAAAGAAAGCAAGCAGGAAACATTACTTCACGGACAGGTTATGGTTTAGGTGGTTTTTGGTTAGGCACAGCAAAGCATATTTGCGTTTTAGTAACAAATGCACTGTGACAAAACAAAAATCGCAGACACGCGGGGAAAACTCGCAAACCTCGTCACGTGTCAAAAGTGCATGAAAGCGCTTTACTGGTGCGTTCAGGAGCACGATTTAAATTCAAAATGCGTTCGCACCAACCGCTGAATGCACTAGCGTGCGATACGTACGCTAAAGCATTATGAACAGCCTGCCCAAACCTACTCGGTCGGTAATGAAATGTGTTCTAGTTGTACATTTGTGACCTGAGTGCTGTGTAATCAACTGCATATAGAGTATATTGTATTGCAGGTATGTGGTAGTTTGCATGGTTCTTGTCAAAGTGTGGTGTACATGTTTGGTGTATTCATAAAACGTTTAAAAATCATTTTCATTTCATTAATTTTCATATTATTCAATAATTCTCATCATGCATGCTGCCTAAAGCCCCATCACTGAATATATAAGTAAATCAACTAGGTATAATAATAATAATTTTTGCATAAATAAACGGACCTACGTATACGGTCTGCATAAATTTAATCCAACGTGACCAATGTATCATTGTGACCAAGAGAAGGTCGTAGCTGCCTGACCCTGCAACCAATAGCGCAGCTCTTTTTACTTTGAGCCATGTGTCTTTTTCGTCCAATAAGAGAAAGCTATCCGCGTTCTGGGCTGCTGTCATTGCCTTTCATGTGGAATTGCTAATCGTTGGCCATTAACACCCTGCTGTGAGACCTGCCCCGCTCCGCGATCGCTTCCGCGAGTTAACTGGTCAGCAAAACTGTTATTTTTTGATTCTCTCAAGCGATCCAAAATCAGACGAAAAGTAGGCAAGTCCGTGGACGAATTAGGGACTAGTTCAGTGTCACAAATCCCCCCTTTTCGTGCTGTGATAGTAGCTTGTAGCTAGCGAGCACATGGTCTCAAACCACAATGGCAAACCACATTGTGTGTGCTTTTGCCTGACGCTCA
The DNA here is from genome assembly GCF_034702125.1 of Engraulis encrasicolus. Taxonomy (NCBI): domain Eukaryota; kingdom Metazoa; phylum Chordata; class Actinopteri; order Clupeiformes; family Engraulidae; genus Engraulis; species Engraulis encrasicolus. The sequence goes on along the minus strand of NW_026946320.1, from coordinate 11,830 downwards.
GGACAAGGTAAGAGGGCTTTGGGCTGTTGTTTTATAATCGGTTGTAACTGTAACTGTTTGTCATTATATCATCACAACAACAACGGGGGATATCTTAAAACTCTTATGTTTGCAGTTAAAGAGCTGTACATAATGCTAGTAAGCTTGTAGCTTGCGAGCACATGGTCTCAACCAACTTGCAAACCACATTGTGTGGTGCTTTTTGCCTGCTCTAGGACAAGGTAAGAGGGCTTTGCTGTTGTTTATAACGGTTGTAACTGGAACTGTTTGTCATTATATCATCCACAACACAACGGTGGATATCTTAAAAACTCCTTTAATGGTTGCATGTAAAGTACTTCTATCTAGCGAGCTGCTACCACACATGGTGTCCAACTGCTTTTACCACTTGCAAGGAGATTGTGTTGATTTTACTTGTCTAAGACAATGTAATGGTGCTTTGCTGATGTTTATAACGGCTTTAACTGTAACTGTTTTTGTCAAGATATCATCACAACATGGCGGGGGATATTTTAAAACTCATTTATGGTTGCATGTAAAGTAGCTTCTACTAGCGAGCTGCTACCAGCACATGGTGTCCAACTTGCAAGGGAGATGTGTGTGTGATTTTACTTGTGCTAAGACAATGTAATGGTCTTTGCTGATGTATAACGGCTTAACTGTAACTGTTTGCAATGACATCATTAAAACAATCATAATCTTTGCTCGATGGGCGAAGGGTTATTACTTAAAACTCTTTAAGTTTTCATGTGACCTAACTTCTAGCTGACTAGCTGCTACAAAGGCACATGGCCTGTGTCAAACTAAATGCTAAAGGCAAGATGCTTGCACTTCTGTGTTTTTAATTCATATCTGTGTGGTGTGTGTGTGTGTTAATGAACTGTCCAAAACCTATGGTTCCTTAATACGTCTTATCCATACCGTGGTCTTTTGGCGGAACCACAGGTCCATTTCCAGTCATTGGATCCGGAAACCAGCTCCGATCTGCTCTCCTCTCCCCCCCTCCTCTCCTCTACTCTCCTGTCCTCTCCTCTCCTCTCCTCTCCTCTCCTCGGTCCCTCTGTGTGTGTGTGTGTGTGTGTGTGTTGGTGTGTGTGTGTGTGTGTGTTGTTGTGTGGTGTGTGTGTGTTTAGCAACTGTGTTTGTTAATTGTATTTTCAGATGGAAACCAACTGCGCCATTTGTGGGCATTTTTAGTCAAAAACATCAGACAACATTTCAAGAAGAAGCACAAAGTGTGCGAGAACAAGGCTGGACCTCCTGGTCCAGGCTTCGAATGCCGGGATTCTCATTTTACTTTATGTATCAACTCAATTTTCATAATGACTAACCGTGAACTAGATATTTTTGTTAAGTCCGTTTTTTTAAGTTATATTTTCCTAACTAGGGTCAACGCAGCATACGGAAAAAAAAGACTGCTGGCTGCAGTCTCTGTACTATGCGGCCTAACAGACTCGACAAGCACCTGCTCCACCACCATGGGCCAGCTTACAGTAAGCTTTTTTCAAAGATATATTGCACACACCAAAATTGGAATATCACAAAGACCTTATCTATAGTTCTACCAAATCTTCATTTTTATTTCTTAGAACGAGCACGCGCGGCCTACGCATTCGAGCCATCAAAGAACTGAGGAAGCTGAGGGCCAGCGGTCTGCTGCTGGTCCAGCACCTCGACCTCACCCCCGAGCAGCTGGCCGGCAGCTCGCAACCCCCCACCCGTCCTCCGATGCCTCCTCCTCCTCCACCCCCGCTGTCGGCCCTTCCTCCACTAACCTCCACCTCTGCTCCCTCCACCCCCCAGCTGCTCGGCCCTTCCTCCTCTACCTGCTCCTCTCCTCTACCTCCTCCTCCTACCTCTCCTCTACCTCCTCCGCGTCCGCTCCCTCCTCCTCGACCTCCTCCTCCCACCGGCCCCTCCATCTGCCCAACGCCGCCGGCCTGCCCGCCCGGCCCTGCATGCAGGAAAAGGATGTCAATATTTCCAGCTTGAAGCGCAGGTGGCTCAGCTGCTGGCTGTCCGCCCTCCCGGGAAGAACGTCCAGCCCCAGCAGCAGCAGCAAGCTGCAGCAGCAGAAGCACAGCAGCAGCACCAGCAGCACCAGCAGCAGCACGCAGGACCCGGGGGCGCGGTGTCAAAGAGCAATAAAGCAGCTGGCCACGGTGGTATGTTTTTAATAATTCCCCCCCTACAGCTCTACAAAGATTAATGTCCTTTCTCAATGGAAGCAGCCGTGTTTCAAGGCGTCATAGCTCAACTACTTCTCTTCACGTTTGAGCGCCCCTGAAGCAAGACTCACAAAGACACATCTCGTCAGGGAACTGTACTAATGTAACTCTAACTAATGTGCCTAATAGTAACGTCACATTGGAAAACTAGGTATCAAAGGGTAATTTAAATGATATTAATTGCCTCTCTGTTTTTTTGAGAAAAAATATTGCGACAATACAAGGAGCTTATACTCTGGACTCTCCGACATAAGAAGGACACCAGAGAACACGACCCAGAGGTTTAATCTACCAGGGATTATCTCGCCTGCCGCAAATCATCGGGCCCCCGCCGGGATCTGGCGTTTCTACAAGATTTATCGCACGCAGGGTGTAAGTACTAACATGTAAATGATTCGTTCCTGTTGTCCTGATTGTCAAATACATTGCAATGGTCTTTAAATCTTCCCTAAAACATTGCTAGTTGTCTAACCTGGAAGAAAGAAAGTTACGCGCCGACAACATTTTCATAAACGCACAAGTGCCAAGTCTCTTCATTGGCTTGCAAGGCGCAGCCCAAGCGTGAGATGAGCGCAAAGAAAACCAAATATTTGTTTGAGCTACCCGCCACATAAAAAGAGCATCCGGGCTAAAGTGCTGACCACCAGATGACTGTGAAGATGAACAAATCTGGTAAGGCTCTGAAGTCCTGCAGTAATATATTCTCCTTTTAGCCTATTTTATTCTATTTTATTCCATTTCCATCTATTCTATTCTACTATTTCTATTATATTCTATTTTACTGTTCTATTCGATTCTATTCAACTTTATTGTTATGCTATTCTCTTTTCAGTCCAACATCCTTCCGTCAATATCACACAGATGCATCAAACGCACAAATCAAACCTTTGAGGCTACCTGGGTAAGTCTATATGTATATTTGCATATCCAACATTATTAGTGTCAATGACTTACAATTGTTTAATCGAAAATTTTTTCGTGTCTTTTTTTTTAACTTTTCTTAGAGCACACTAAGTACCCAACAGAGGGGACATCAGCAGGTTTTTGTCCCTACCTGGCCGGCTCATCATAGCAGAGACCGCCCATCGTCTCTGCACGTAATATATGATCCAATCTGAGGTGGAGTAGCAGTGAGCGACAAGGAGGGCTCTGATCTACGTATGTTTTTCACCTTCGTTCATCTCCTCTCCTCTCTTCAAATCTCCTCTGTGTGTGTGGGTGTGTGGGATCTCTCCCTCACCTCCTCCTATACTCTCCTCTACTCTCTTATACTCTCCTCTGTCTCTCTCTCTGTGTGTGTTGTGGGCGTGTGATTCTCTCTCCTCTCCTATCCTCTCCTCTCTGTCCTATCCTCTCCTGTCCGTCTACTCTCCTCTATCTGTGTGTGGTGTGTGTGATGTGTGTGTGATGTGTGTGTGTGTACTATTCTCCTCTCCGCTCCTCTCCTCTCCTCTGTCCTCTGTGTGTGTTTGTGTGTGTGTGAGTGTGTGTGTGGTGTGTGTGTGTGTGTGTGTGTGTGTGTTGTGTGGTTTGTGTTGTGTGTCGTGTGTGTCCTTGCAAGGAAATCTCTGTCATATATTATAAAGTAAGGTACAGTGCAATTTAATTTAACCCGTTTTGGCCTCCACACAGGTGGCAGAGACAAGACGGGGGCACTTTTGGCCCTCCCCTGGCGTCCCGAGTTGTTTTTGGTGTTGTCAAACAGTGGGGTCTGGCCCGGCGGGGTAAAACGCCCGATGGCAGGGGCCATTTGTATTTTCCAGCCGACAACGCCCGCCCAGCCCTTCTGAATACTTTCGCATTATCTGAAGGAGCTCGCCTCCCCGGCACCCCCGCCGAACTTCACTGGGACTCGGATTCCCTCGCCACCCATTGAGTACAAGGACTTTATTATGCCAGGCTAGCATGCAGGTATGACTGAATTATGTATTTTTAATGGCTGTATGTATGTATGTATGTTTGTATGTAATGTATGTATGCTCCCATCGCTTAGGCTGTAAGAAAGCCGACCCTCAGCAGCACAGTCCATGGCTGCAATGTGCCACGAGCGCAACGACAGAGATACTACCAGGTGAACTAAAAAAAAAAGACCGGGAATTTTTTTCAAGAGGTCCTGAAATAGCGACTTTCTTGACATTTCCTCAGCCAGAGGAAATGCCGAGCTGATAACACATGCCAAATTACCGACGAGCCAGGACCCTCGCCCGGGAGCTGAAGAGGAGGAGGACCATGAGGAGTCCGGACCCGGAGGACGACGTGACGAGTCCTGACTGGGGAATGATGGCCCCCAAAAGGAAGACAAGAGGAAAAAAGCACGTGCTAAACGACCCCGGGCAGTGTATCGTCAGACGACGACTTCCCCCCGGAGACGATGACGAGGCCGCCGTGCCCGGTGAGACCCCGAGCGCGAAAAAAGCCAAGAGGTCCCTCACCAGCCACTGTAAAGTGGACCTTCCATTTCACATTATAAAAAATTTTTCGTACTCTTCAGTTGCTTCTGTATTTTATTAAGACATCACGTATCTCGCTGCTTCTTCCATTAGTCACCCCCTTCGCCACCAAGAGAGAGAGGGTAAAAGTATACTTCCTACACACATAGTTCGCATGATGTTCCAAAAGTCATTCTCAATCCCCTAACTCTATCCTACCCCGATTCCGGAAACCTCAATCTAATCAATTTTCCAAAAGTCATTCTCAATCCCCTTACCCATCCTGACCCGATTCCGAAAGTCAATCCTTATTTTTCCTAACTCCAAAAATCAGAAAAAAAATGCCCTAGCCCACACACCAAAAACACCCCACCACTCCCAACACACCCCATAAACCAACCAACCCACAACCGGCCACATCTACACCACAACCCCACCCCCCTGCCCTATTCCGAAACACTGATTAAGGTTAGTACACTTACTTGTCAAAAAAAAACCTTTTCGCTCGGGATTCCTTTACGCGCGAGGGCGACTCTTGTCCCCGATTTTAGGCGCCTCCAGGCTACGAACGAGTATTCCTGAGAGTCGCCGAGTTCTTGCTCAATCGCAGGTCAATCGAGAGTCTTGCATCGTGGCTGTGTACATGGGGTAACGACATGCTTTTCGCCTCACGATCGTGCAATCGCATGGTCGCAAGAAAATCAAATACGTTTGAAATTCGGTCGTGCTCGTGCGTAAATTGCAACAGTAAAGCAGTGCTACACCGATTTGACACTTCACAGCACAAATTAATGGGCCGTGCGATTCGCTGTGAGCGCATACCGAAATAGCACCTCATCTCCACTTCTCACGGTTCCGCTACATTCCCTCCTCTGCTGACGAGTAAACATGCCATTGTCCTCGTCTCACACCGCGTGGAATCCCATTTCGCTCGCAGCCGACGTCGGCTCGGGTAGTTTAGGACAGTAGTCGTGAGTTGTGAAATTTTTAACAGTGTCCAATTCCATTCGTGCAGTGCGCGAGCGAACTTAGCGACCCACGAGTGAAAATATCTCACACGTGTAGCCCGGCTTTAGACGCATGTTGAACCAATGTTTAATGGTTTGATGGTGCTGTGCCCTTTCACATGCTCTAGGCTGAATCTACAGTGTCTGAGAACACAGACTTGTTGCTCAGACTGGATCAGGTCTCTGATCCAAAATCCCCCTCAAAACTCACGGTCTCAAAAACCACCAAAATGTGCTCGCATGCCGCCCAAATTCAACAAATTACAGTGACGTCCTAGGGCCCAATACGGCGGAAAAAAAAAAAAAGCCTATGCCCCAGTTTTCCCGTTTTTGCCCGGCGTCGCTCATCCGCACGTAACCCAATTGGGCGGAACCTGCCAATCTGCAACACTGAACTTCAAGCAACTTTTAGTGGATCCAATATTACTAATATTGATTTGTGTCTGTGCTTTTTCAAGTTGGCTTGCTTCTGTGCTTTTTCCTTCACACAAACCATTTGGGAACATCCTACTGGCCGGCACAGTGGAATGTCCTCACTGTCCTCTTCAATGTTCTGCATCTGTTCCTCTCACACATCGAATCTGATGTCTGCACACGCGACCGCACACAGTGTTTGCCAGACCGTCCCTGGATCTAAACTCCTCGCCGCTCAGCGCGGGCGCTTACTCAAAAACCTGCAAAATGCGCTAAATTCCTTTCCTGGTGAAACCAGAAGCTATGGTGTTTGGACCCCCAGGGGCTGGGCAACGACAGACCTTCTGGTGCACCTCTCAGTTTAGCCGCGGTGCTCACCTCCTCGCGGATATTCGTAACTAATAACGGGGCTAGCTCGCACGGAATGTCAGTACTCGTCAGGGAGCGCAGATCTTTGCCAGTGCAGCGGTATAGGACGACTTACCGAGCGACGCAACACCCTACGCCCCATGCGTCTTGTGTTCGGACTTGTGCCCGCATCCCCTCCCTGAATCCACTACGCCAAATCGGCCGCCGTGCGAGGAGTTCTACATGCGTCACCGAGATGAAGCAGCAACATTCACAGAGAGTGTCTCTTGCACCAAAATAACATCCAAGTGAGACTCTCTTGCTAAAGGACGGTTGTGCTTGATGTGGTTTCCCAAGCTGGCCCGGAACGCGGAGACGGGACGACACGGCCTACGTCACAAAGCTTCATCGTGAGATGGTCGAAGTGTCATGTCATTCAGATGAGGTTGCTCATACCGCTGCCCATTCGTCCTCTCATTTCAGCCACACAACCTCGCCCTCTCGGAGACATGCTTGAAAGGGCAGTCACGTCTGATCCATACAAACTCTTCTGTATGCCTTCTAGGAACGACCTGATCACGAGATTCAACTACATATCTCATGCCAAATTCTTCTCTCATCTACACAAGATACATTGATACTTCGATAGGCGGCCCAAGACAAAACAAACATTTTATCGCGCTCTAATTGAGAAAAAACGCCAAAGGCCTTTGTGCCCGCATTCTGCTATGTAAAATACAGGAAGTGACGAGTAATAAGTAGAATTTTGATGAGGGCAAGTAAGCATTTATGGAATATATGGAGAAGATATAATTGGTATTGTAAGTAAGAATGGTTGAGGAGGTCATTCTCTTTTTTATTAAGTTGACGACTACATGAGGAGGGACGTGTAATCAGATGTGACAACTCATCACATATCACGGCTACAAGAACCTAGTCCACTATACGTGGCACTATGGGGTCTTATTACTAGATGTAAGCCATGTCAATTACTGCACAGGCGGAGAGATGTCAATGCGAATTCTGTGCGCAGAGGAATGCTGGAAAGTCCTGTCAGGTATTCATACACCCTAGCAGGTCCAGGGGTCGGCCATCGACAGTGACCCTCCAAGCCCTACTTAGTACTTCATTGGATGAGAATGGTGAGGCAGGGCTGTTCTCCACCTGCGGCCAAAGAGCTTGAGACCATCGAGTGGGCTTAGCTCACGTCTCGACAGCGAGTACGAAAGGATGGGAGGACGAACGTATTTCTGTATAATCTCTTACGACAACACGCCATTAGAAGTGCATGGTGTCACAGGGCACAGATAAGGTGATCCAACCTTGCGTGACTAAGTGATGTGAGGGACACAGAGCAACTATCCATATTCTCTGTAGGGGAAAGGATAGTTTATTATATATGGTTTGACTATGTAGATTGGGTCTAGTAGACTAGTTGGCTAAAAGGAGGAGATATTTCGACTCAATATACAAGGATAATCTCAGCTCTTGAACGCACGAGACTCAGATGTACTCATATAAGCACGGCGAGGACGGCCACTTAACATTCAACTAACATTATTTAAAGTTCCAAATAAAATGATTCACCATGAAATAATTGTAATATCATTAATATATCGATATTTCATACACAAAAATTTGAATAATATTTATCCCACCAACAAATTCAACAAGTATTCATTATTTCATACAGAAAAAGGGGATCATTCCTCCATGGTCCCGCCGCCATTTTGAATTTCCAAAAATAAGCCATTTTTAAAATTTAGCAGCAAAAATGACTCTACCTTATCCATACATACCCAGAAATATTAGTTTTATTATTTGTTAAACTTTCATGTAAATATCAAATTTGGCAAAGGGCAGCCAGTTTCAATGAGCACCATAGTTGCAGTACCTTTTTTGACCATTTCCACAGCAGTGGAGATGGACATTCAGATCAAGGGTTGCAGATTTGAATCTTACCCTTCGCGCTCCCCTCTCAGGGTGAGCAGAGGGGGGGGCATAGGGCCAGAACCCCGCGCCCTTCACCACTTGGGGGGGGCCCCCTGCCAGTGGCTTTCGATTGCCAAACAACTTGTAAGGGGCCCCATTCTACGATATTTCGTGGGGCCCAATGCCTCTGACCCACTCTCACCCTCTCCTCCCCATCTCCCCACATCGCCCGCCCCTCCTGGGTCCCAATACCCAGTGGCTCCACCCCTGGCGCTCCCTACGGCACACTCCTCATGGCTGAAGTGCCCTTGAGCAAGGCACCTAACTAACCCCACATTGCTCCAGGGATTGCTGTAACCAATACCGTGTACTTACAAAATCACTGTAAGTTGCTTTGGATAAAAGTGTAATGTAATGCTATATGTTGGTCTTTAACCCAACATCATGTTTTTAAATGCAACCTTCCACCAGGTAGAGCCTTGGGGCCTCGGGCGAAGTTGCTCCTCAGGCGCCACTTCCTGAGGCGGTTGGACATAAAAATAATTTAAAAAAAAAAAAAAAAATAAAAATAAAAAAAAAAAACAAACGATTCACAACAAGCACTTACTTAGCTACTCTAACTACGTATCTAGCTACTGACCTTGATAGCCACTACATACACTGTACTTTTTCATATTATATATTACACACACAAACAAAATGGCAATACCTCTTCATGCCATCATGTTGTTCTTCGAAAACGAAAAAAAAGTGTAGTTAGGGGTGAGAACCATTTTAACTCGGGACATGTGGAGGAGTTCCGCTATGTTGCAGGTTGTCTTGCAGGTGCAGTCAGGGCATGACGTTAGATACAGGCGCCGCTTCTGTAGTCGCCAAAAGTTTCCGGGTTTAGCATATGGACGCAACATCGTATTTATGTCGAAGTTTGACACAAAATGATCAACCATGTCATACCTACAGCCTATTTTTAACACCCTCGACAGCTTGCGGAGTTCGCTATGCGCGTGCTTGCACTCGGAGCTTATTTGAAACTGGCCCCTATTCATTCCCAATGGGAGGCCGGAAGCCAATACGAACCAGGATGTCCTTAAAGTGGTAGTTCGCTATTTTAGACATTAAGCCTTGTTTGTGTGACTTCTGGGGTGAAGTAGAGATGTTCTCATCACAATTTTGACATTTGGTGCTGAACGGAGCATTTGGGTATTCAAGACTGCAGCCCCCCCACCTTTACATTGACTCCAATGAAGCACTCAAGCAATCGATCATAAAATGGCAATAAAACTTTCGTTTGCAGAGACATGAAACTCACCGAGTGGTCAGAGGTGGTCAGCGATACGTTGGCTCGAAAATCACCGCGAAATACGCTTCCAGAGAAGATATATTCATTATTGTCCGTCTTCATTGATTGTATTGGTTTGACTAGTATTACTCCGCGCGACCGGAAATGGGGGTGCGTTTGTTTACGTTACTATCTATGGTTTGTATGCAAGCTGTAGTTTTTGTAGCCAGTCCCACTCAAAGATAGCCGTTCTACCTCACTCCTGATGTCTACATAAACAACACACTATCGCTACCTACTGGCTGGATGTCTACTGCTATTCAACGGCGTCTGGGGAAAAATAGGTCCGCCAAATGCTAAACAACAGTTAGAAGGCATATTTCTCTGCAATTTTCGGGTCAATTTATCGCTGTCTACCACTGACCACACGGTCTTCTCAAACAAAAGTTTAACCCTTTTACTGCCGTCGTCGCAAAATTGCGACAGGTCGCGGTATTGAATTAGGTGGGCTGTCACGTCGAATAGAGTGTAAAATCTTGTCCATAACTCCTTTTTCCATCTGGGTGGCAGACATGTGGTACTTCAATCCTTTCCTAAGAATTTCGACCCCTCTTAGTGGCATTTTTTTCGCAGTAATTTCCATCTGAAAACCCCAGAACGCGGAAGTTGCCGTTCGCAAGTCACTATTTCAAAACAAAGGAGGATCGGCCGTTGTGAGATTGTGCACATAATTTCCTCTAATTCAGAGCCCAAATAACCTTCTAAATGCAATTTGGTCCTTTGTGGTTTAATGTTTAGTGACATTATATTTTCTCACAAGTTGATTGTATATGTTTTGACTTTGGCTTTAATAATATTGCCTTAGACAATGCGTCTCCTATTGCTAGCTTAGCCGGGGCTACAGAGAAGAACAGCCAATTCGAAAAGGCAGTGAAATAGATCCCCATGCCAAACACAGGGAAACATCGCGTCAGTTTTACATACATAAACAGTTTTACAAACATAACTGAATCCAAACCATAACTCAATGGAAAGTTTTTCGGGATTGAGAGAAGAGGTTTGTTTGGAGACTTCATTAGGTAGGGGGAAAAAAAGTTCCCATTTGAATACACGCGACGCGAAGGCGAAGCCCTGTTCCAGGCGAGCTGAACGAATTGCGACTGGTTTCATTCACTGAAAAAATCTGAAGCAAGTTGGCCTGCCCCCAGACGACAACTTGTCATGATGTTTTGTGTGGCAATGCCAATGGCGTATTTCGCCCCTCAAGTAATTGCAGCCATTATTATAAGAAAAAAGATGTTGCTGCAGAGATTTGCAACACAGACGATCAATCGGCTGTTTGTGACCTCCCCTGTCAAACACATGAAAACACGGTGTAGACCTAGGAAACATGATCCTGAACACAAACTAATGAACATTTGCGGGTTTTGTGAGAATTGTGTTTGCTTGGCGACTTGTAAAGGTTTACGGGGATTTCCGTTAGAACATGCGAGAATCGTTTATTGTCATCCAAACCCACAGGGCGATATGCGTAAATTTCACTGAATAAACCTCTAAATAGGCAACCACTATTTCTATGTACCGTGCGTTTTATATGCAATACAATGCCATATGTCGCCCCTAAAGTGTTTGCAGTCATCCATGTGTTCATCGAAATAAGCAATATTTCAACTTGGGTGGTGAACTTTGACGTGCGTCTTCCCCTTAAGCTGGAGTAGGCAAAAAAGCTAAAACATAAAGATAACGTATGTCCATTTCCCTCTATGAAAGACCCGTAAGGAAAACCACTGCGACAAAAAGTAATGGATTATCCTGGCAGACGTTGTACATCCCGTAGAAATTCGATACATTGCTTGGGGAAATTATCCGCTTTTTTTTTTTTTTTTTTACCGTTGCGCACGGCGAAATGAAGATCGCATACCCTATCACACGAATATTTTAGACTTTTTGAAAACTGGGCTGGACGCCGTGGTTGGACTGTCTTTATTAGAGTTTGTCCAGTCACTAAAGCAGCTTGGAAGAGGTGGCGGAACCGGAGAGACTGGAGAGGAAAGCGCTGCGCTATGCGTGAGGGGAGATGGTGCCGCTTCTAAATCGCCTTCAGATAGCCGACTTTAGGTGTTACTTTATCAAGTATAGGCCTACTATAGAACGTGACAACGTCGGCCTAATTGGGCTTGTGTACTTTCGACC
>NW_026946319.1:0-16171 GCF_034702125.1 Engraulis encrasicolus | reverse complement strand
ATGTTGAATGGGGGAAAGTCCCACAAAAGTTGTTCTGCCTAGGCTGACTGCATAACAGGGAAACTGCATTATTTTCTCCATGGATGGTGGGAATCAGGGCACAAGCACAAGTAGTGGACATGAGTTTGGATAATGGAGCGGATCCCTTGACTAGGCCCCCTGAAAACACAATGTTTTCTGTTGTGAATGAAATTACTATATTTGCTTTACCAGAAAATGTATAATTTACACACACACGGGGTTGCGGATGATACTTGACTTGATGAAATTATAACTATTATGGACTATACAATTCATGGCAATTGTATAAAATGGTTTTGCAGTATTTTGGAGCTTTTCAAATCCTTTCCAATGATGATAACGATTTCTGTCCTTGATACTGCCTAACCCCCCCACCATCTTGAATAATCAGTGGGACACTGTTCACACATATTCTGTTGTACTTGCAGACGGCTCTCCTCTACAATGAAAATTGAAACCAACAATTTAAAGTGAAAAGTGAAAGTGAAAGCCCATTGGGAAACTCCAACTCCCATTGTCATTGTGACACAGCACTCCACAGCACACAAGTGAACACTGCACACTGCACACAACGAAATTGCATTTATGCCTCATCCGTGCAAGGGGGCAGCCCTCAGTGGCGCCCCATGGGGAGCAGTGCGGTGGGACGGTACCATGCTCAGGGTACCTCAGTCATGGAGGAGGATGGGAGAGAGCACTGGCTTATTTCTCCCCCCACCAACCTGGCGGGTCGGGATTCGAACCGGCAACCTTTGGGCTGCAAGTCTATCGCCCTAACCACTTATACCCATGACTGGCCAACAACCGGCCCTACGGCTACCTGCAGGTGTACCTTTCTTCAAAGTTGCCAAGATCAAGAAGGGATAGTGTATCAAGCATCAAAAGATAAAGCCAACCTTTTGGTAAGTTTTCAAAAGAATTCATTCAATTCAACTCAATTTGACACAACATTTTTATTGGCGTTACTTCAATAACACATTAAGTCTATGTAGCCGGCTCATCGATGAGGAGGCAGTTGTCTCGATATGAATGTCACCAGTATTTATTTTATTGAGGGCGCTACATCTACAAAATAGAATTCTAAGCAATATGTGTGCTTTTTACTGTATGTTTTGTGTGAAAAGGTTATGTTCATGTCCTGATGGAACTCATTCTGGACAAGGTCTTTGGGAACCATGCGAAGCAGACTGAGGCAATGTTGGCGTTGGTGCAGTTCAGACCAGCCAGCCGATAAAGAGGAGGTCACCGCAAGCCTTGTGTTGACGTTCATGCGTACTGCAGTCTGAATCCCCGGTGTTGTCCTTCGTCATCAAGGAACTCATCATGGATATGCAAGACAACACGGGAATCACTGTTGGACAAATACTTGAAGCAGCTGGAAAAATAGAAAAGACAGTTGCAGAGATTGTTATTGCCGTCATTCTTTCACTACAATTTTTGTCTTCAATAAATATCCCCATGTTCCTATGGAATACTCTTGAAGCTGTTGTAAATAAATCTTCACACTGTCTTTACACTGTCTGCATAATTTAATTAACCTCTTACCGCAGAGCCCATTATGTCCTATTTTGGAGAGGTTTTTGAGACCATGACTTTAGGATGCTACAGCTTTTGAATAACATTATCCACATTGAACTTTGAGGGTTTATTTTGAAGCAGATACTTGGGAGAAGACATCCAGCCAACTCCAGCTTTTTATGAACATCACTAAATCTACATTTCAGATCATTATATATAAAAAAAACATCCGAAAATATGAAAATCGCCTAATTTTTGTTTAGTTTTCAGTGTGTACCTGGATGGTTATTTGAGATGCAGAGTAAAATAGTACATTTCCTCAATGCACATGTTGTCAGCAAGTAAAATCCAGAATTTGAAGTAGATCTGTAAAGTTACAGAGGAGTTACATAGCAAATACCACAGGTACTAATGGGCGTCTCCAAAAATATATACAAGTTATCCATATGTCCTATTTTGGAGAGGTTTTCAGACCATGACTTTAGGATGCAATAGCTTTTGTTTTACATGGTCCACATTGACCATTGAGGGTTTATTTTGAAGCAGACACTTGGGAGAACACATCCAGCCAACTCCAGCTTTTTATTAACTTCATTAAACCTACCTTTCAGATCATTACATACAACAAAAACATCCGAAAATGTGAAAATCGCCTGTTTTTTTGTTTGTTTTCAGTGTGTACATTGATGGTTATTTGGTATGCACAGTGAAATACTACATTTCCTCTATGTCCATGTTGTGAGCAAGTGGGATCCAGAATTTGAAGTAGATATGTGAAATTACAGAGGACTTACATAGCCATTTCCACAGGTACTAATAGGCGTCTCCAAAAAACATATAAGCTATCCATATGTCCTATTTTGGAGAGGTGTTTAGACCATGAGTTTAGGATGTAATAGCTATGTTTTACATGCTCCACATTGACAATTGAGAGTTTAAATTGAAGCAGACACATGGGGCAAGACATCCAACCAACTCCAGCTTTTTATTAACTTCATTAAATCTACATTTCAGATCATTATATACAACAAAAATGTGAAAATCACCTTTTTTTTAGATTTCAGATTACAGTAAAACACCACAGTTCCTCATTGCACATGTTTTCAGCATGTAAAATCCAACACTTGAAGGGCTTTCACTTTCACTTTCAGATTATTAAAATGACATAGATGGTACATAACAATGTCCACAGTACTAATAGGCATCAAAGCACAACAATATTACAATTGTGTTTTTGTACCATTATTTCAAATAAACCAATAGTAGGACCTATCATCCCTCATAAACCTGCTTCAGTCTTTGAGGAGGAGTATAAACATATTATAAAACAGTCCATACCAGAGCCCCGTTAGCCAGAACGATTGCAAAATTGAAATAAGCAATGTGCTGTTACCACCTCCTACGACGTGGACGAGGGGTTGGGTTTTAGGAGGCAAAAAACAATGAACGATGAACGATGAACACACATCCCAGAAAACAGGAACTCCAGAACAGGGGGAACTATTTACAACTATATACATTTAGTGTGTGCTCTTCTGCTCGTGCCATGTGGTGAAGCAGAGTCTGTCCACAATAATGCACAGTGCAACCTGGCAAGCCTTGCACTTGAACATTGTCTTCATGCCACAGAGCACACACTTTCTCCTCCCTTGTGTCGCCTTGAGGTGTGGATCAGAGGACAGCTGATCCACAACCGGAACAGGGAGACATTGGCAGGAAGACATTGCCTGGGCTTGCGGTGTCTCACCAGTGGCACAGCAGACACATCTGCACTGGAAGTCTCTGCTGGTGGGTCGGGCTGTGGCTTGCCGAAGTCAGCCAGCTCCAGGCACAGAAATTCCCTGAAGGATTTCTGGGTCAGCGGCGTCTCCCCCTGGGCCAGTGCGGTCTCCTTGTGCAGGATGAAGCTGTTCACAACCGCAATATCCACAAAGTGGAGGAACAGCTTCATGTACCACCTCCGTGTCTTGTGGGTCACGGTGTAGTACTTGATGAGGGCGTCACTCAAGTCCACTCCTCCCATGAACTTGTTGTACGCCTTCACCGGCTCCGGCACAGGGACTTCCCGAATGCTCCACGCGGCTGTGTTCCGGTCCTTGACTCGGCGCTTCACGGTCTGCCCCCCGTAGGCCTTGTGGATGGTGGAACACATCGTGACGTCCCGGCTGTCCCTCCACTTCACGAACAGCAGTGGACCATCCCGAATCCAACGCAGCTCTCCACGGGCTGCATTCTTCGGCATGGCATTCCACTGTGTGCGCGGAAACCCGATCCTGTTCTCCCGGATGGTCCCACAGGCGCCATAGTTCATGCCATGGAGGTGGAGGAACAGCTTTGAGCTGGTGTAAAAGTTGTCCACATACACGTTGTACCCTGTGCCCAGGGACGGGACATGGATCAACTCTACAACAGCATCATAAGCTGAGGCCCTGCCCAGATGGTGCCCTTGCCTTCCCCTCATAAATCGAGAAGTGGCACGTATAGCCATTCGAGCTGTCAGCCAAGACAAACAGCTTGAACCCCCACTTTGTTGGCTTGTCCTTGCTGTACATCTTCATCCCGATCCGGGACTTGGTGCCTACCATCCTCTCATCCACTGAGAGGTTCTGGAGCGGGTGGAAGTAAGCCCTGCACGCCGTCAGGAGGTCATCATGCAGCGGCCTGAGGCGGCAGAGGCCATCGTGCCCAGGCTGGCCCTTCAGCTGATCATTTGCTGCATCAACAGCCGGGTCACTCATGTGAAGGGTTGAGAAGATTACCTCGTATCTGTACCCTGGCATGACGGATGCAGGGGAAGGGAAAACTGTGAAGGCGGTCCTTCCTCCATCCGTCCCGCATCTCTGGCAACTTCATCAATCCCTTGTAGATGACCAATCCGATGAAGCGGTACATCTCCTCCGGCTCTATGTCGACCCACTTCCTCTTTCGTCCTTGTGCAGCCCTTTTTGCAGCATGGAGATTGGTATGCCTGCACAGGGTCCTAACCACGTCCTTGCTGAAAAACAATAAGAACAGGTCAAGCGGCCGGTAGTCTACCTGAGGGTCCAGCTGTGGTCCTGGAGGGCGCCTGGGTCGAAATGGCAACGGTGGAGGCTCCACGTCTTCACTCGTTGCATCACGCCAGAAGTCGGAGTCCTGCGGCGGTGGACCCAGGGATGCACGCTTCGCAGGACGGCTTGGCGTTGAGGCAGGGGCTTGTGAGGTGCGTTTACCACTCGTAGCACCACGGCTTGGTGGAGGAGGGCATGGAGTTGGAGCAGAGGCTTTTGAGGGGCGCTTACCACGCCTAGCACCACGACTAACTGGAGGAGGGCATGGAGTTGGAGCAGGGTGGAGATCACGGCGCCTGCCACTCATGCGCACACTGCTGGCAGCTGGAGGAGTTGGAGAGGCAGCTGGAGGAGTTGGAGAGGCAGCTGGAGGAGTTGGAGAGGCAGCTGGGTGTGGGGCAGTTGAAGTCCCTTCCAAAGGGTCATCAGATGTGTTCCCATCATCCGAGTCAGATGTCTCCTCACTGTATGAACAAGAGGATACACAACATTAATTATACTTTTATTTAGATGTAACAGTTTTTTTTTAAATTACATTTTCATTTACATTACATTTTCAAAAAATTACATTTCATTTACCACTACATTACAGTGTACTCTGCAGTGAAACAAAGACAGACTGAAGAATAAATCATGGCTATATATTGACAGTATGAATTGCCATAACATATTGTAGTAAAGCAGGCTGCAGGACATGGGAGTGCACTGACAATGAATGTGACAGTTCATGCTTTTTTTTTTTTTTGCCTCACTGCTAATTGCATGTCAGCTGAATAAGTTGCCATTATCCATTTAGCTTGGCTACACCAACAAAATGCAAGTTATAGTATATTTATCATTACATTACAGTTAATCATATAGTTGCAGACATAAGCACTTTAGAATAAACTTACAAAGTAATGATAAACAGCATTGCCATTCAATACTGTAAATGGTAAAAGACATGGGAAACACTGACAGTGAACGCATTTTTCTTTCTGACTGCATGATTTGTGTATGTATTCATGTATGGAATCAATTAAATGTAATAAAATGTATTCTCACTATACTGCTGTCTAATATTCCTGTCAGTGTTTATATCTGGTGCATTTGCAGCATCTGTGCTGCTAATTGCCACATGGGGACAATAAAGTTCTACTACTTCTAAACTTTCATTCAGCAGCAGAATTATCACTTTCATTATGCAGTGACACAATTATGCCTTTCACGATACAGTGACAAAATGATCACTTACAAATCGAGGACGACATCTATGCCGTCCTCAAACGCCTGAAGCGCTGAGTCGGTGCTGTCAGCTTCGGACACCGCATCATCCTCTGTCTCATTCCCGCCGTCATCAAAAAGTTGAGCGTGGATTTCGGCCAAAGTATACCGCTTCCTACCGCGTCCATCCATGATGTCTTCACAACACTCGACTCACAGAAAGCACAGACGACTCACACACACAGGCAACACACACTTTTAGGGAGTACAAACCCGAAATTGCTGACGAGAAATGCTGCTCTACGATGCGTAAAGCAAGCAGAGTAGGCGGCAACTCCAATGTTGTTGTGACAACCAAAACCATGCGGCAGATACGCATGCCGTCAGAAACGTGAGGGATTCACCAATCGGGATGAATGACCAACCTACATTGTCAGAAGAAAGCATACTATTGGCTGGATTAGATGTCACTCAAGTTTGGGTGAGCGTTTGTGACCTCTCAGCCTATCTTGTCAACTACCAAAATAAAGGTTCACTACGAGACGCGTACAAGAATGCTGTGCTTAGGTGAAACAGACGTCTGCCTCTCCGTACACGTTGCTCCACGCCAAAAAATAGCTCTGGAATATTACAGGGGACATCGTCAGCTTTTGATTCATGTGTAACAATAGATGACAACTTGAAGAAATGTGGTGAAAACATGTCAGAGAAGATGATGCAGCAAAGTGGATGTACACAAGGCACCATTCTTAGCGTCACATCGATCAAGCAAATAAACATCGTTTTGGACTATGGAAGCATACTGGATGGCTTATTGGCACAGTTTGAAGGTTGGTGACTTTATTTGTACCGTTTGTGTGTGGTAAAAATACATTTAAATGTGTCAACAGAGATCGTTTTTAACACTTAGCAACTTCCTATTCAAATGACTGGGAAATGCTAAGCTAGGTTCTTGCTAACAACTAAAGCCTGTTCTTGCTAACAACTGCATCAAAGTTGCCCAAATTTGATGGGCACCGAGTTGAAACTATACTAATAACGGGTAGTTGGTCAGTTTGGCTGGAAATTGGTCATAATAGAATATAACAACATGCGTCCTGTTGCAACTTGTTTTTTTTTAAACTGGGACCGTCGACGGGCCCGGAAGTGGGCGTGGTAGGTTAAGAGGTTAACAGCCTATGTGGGGGGTGGGTGATCCAACTATACAAGTTGATACTATTAAACTAAATCAAGTGTGCATCTTGGCTCTCCCGGCACCTCTCCTATTGTTATAATGATCTGATAAAGATTAGAGATGGTAAAAGTTTCATCTTATTCACAGGTATCTCTTTCTGTGGGCATTGACCACTGTATCAGTTTCCACACTAGCATCCTTGCTTTTTTTAAAAGGGCAGTTCTATGATCGTGTTAGGTTTCTCGGGTAAACATGAGATAACTAAGGCAGACACATTTCACAATGGAACAACTTTGGTGGCTCTCCTGGGTAAATGTGATGTCAACATGTAAGCTGGATCATTTCACCGATGTATACAAGCCCAGAATACATGGAAAAGGGAAAGCTGACTATTCCGGTGCAGACATTAGTGCACATATTTTCCCCAAACAGACTGGTCAACAGTGTACAGCAACTGTGGTGTGATATCATGCGGGAAGCATATCCGATAGCCTACAGAACGATGTTTGAAGGAGGTTGTTGCGTGGCCCTATTTTTGCCATCCACTGTGTGCCATTTTTTGCCATTCATTGTATACCACCACTAATCACTTGATTGCCTTGCTCTGTCTTGTGATTGAGAAACTGTCTGCAGGTGTGCTGGTGGGAAGCCGCTGCGCTCATTGGCCGAGCTGGGGGATAAAACGCGCCAGTCCCGGTGTTCACTCTCTCTCTGCTCCGCTCTCGCTGCGCGTCGTACTGCGAAGCTGCTGGCAAACCAAATCCATTCCCATCCCTTTTTTCAAATTGCTGTCTTTTATTTTTAGTTTACTTTGAAATATTGTAAGGGTGAAGGTGGTGTTTTGTTTTTCTTTCTAATTATTGCGCACGAGGTAGGTGAAGTCAAGGAGGCAGGCAGCTCCGGAAGACTCTTTCTCGTTCTTTTATTTCGAGGAGGGGAAGTTTAGTTTTGCATTTTTGAGTTAGTCTTTACAATAGGGCTTTATTTTCTTCCTCCGTTCAACGCCGTTTTTGTTATCTTGTGCGAAACAACAATTAAAACATTACATTTTTCTACCCCCAGTCCTGTTTCACCTGGCATTTATGTTTCACTCCAAATTTTATTCATGGGTTTGTAACAGAGGTAAAGAAAAGTCTTTGGTTCTGAAAATGACCCACCTCGTTCATTAATAACACATTTATTTTACACTTGGTGCAGCATATCGTGCCATAAATGAAGGACGTAGCATTAATGTACATAGAACTAGTTCAACAACATGCTTTCCATCCATTCCACACTGAGAAAGTTGCTGGGTTTAGAAACAGTGGAGTCGCGATGCCAGTAACGTGCACACATAGCAAATGAGGTTGTGTAGACTACTTGTTTATACGTAGGCCTACTGTAAGTAAAAGAAGAATATTGTTTTGATGTTCACTTGCAAGGTATTTGCGTGGTGAATACACTTGTTGTTGCCAGTCACTGCAGGCTACAACAGGGCTTTCGGACCTACCCAAACACTGCAAATTCCAGACATAATATTTCAAACTCACCCTTCTGAGACGTCCTGCGCTGAAGCCCATGAGCAGGTAGCTCTCTACATGTTTCATCTTCGGGTCAAACGCGTCAATTCCCCTAGTTGCTTGGCGTGCCGTTGCAAAGCGCTGTAGCTACTAGTTAGCAGCTAACAAACAAACACACCTTTGTCGCCACCACCCACATGAGCTTGTTCCCGCCCCCACTCGCCCATGGGACACACCTCTCCCCTCCCCTCCCTCCTAACTGACGCCCTGGAGAAAGCGCTCAAATAGGTCTTTCTGCAAAGAAGCCAAAATGGCGTGTTTCAGCTTTATACTGAGAAAGCCTGCGAATATAACATCCTGACACCCTCGCAAGCCAGTACAAAGCACCACAGGACCATGCCATGGGACCTTTAACATATTTGACACACTAAAACATTGTGGTGATAGGCTACAGTTCATGATTTTCTTTCATCGTTCAAGCTATTAAAGTAGCTTCCTTATGCAATGAGAGATGCATTTTGATAACAGGAAATTAACCCCTCTTCTAATGCACCTGTTAGAAGAAACCTTCAATTTAACATTAATCTAGGTCAATTTATGAGTAGGCTATACACTAAATACTATATTAATTTGAATATTTTTCAAGTGCTGCATACATTGTGATAAATATAATAGTATATCTCCTCTTCTCATCTAGTCAAACCAGGCCAGGATGAGGTTGAGTTAGAGAGAGAAGTAGAGTAGACCTAGATTACTTTTGCTGTGAGTGTGGTCATCTATTGCATTTCTAAACCACTGCCCAAACTAAGATTCATTTTAAATATATAGTTGATATAATCAGTGCACATTTCCTGGTGTTTTCTGGTAGCTGAAAGAGAGATTCATGCATGAATATTGCGCCTTTTCGCATAGGTGGCTTGGCCAATAAGTAGTCGGATGTGCTCCGCTGATTATGAGGGGCCGGTCTGGGCCAAAAATACCCGGGCCATTTTGTTCTCCCAGTACAGGCCTGTCTATTGCACCCAGGATATTTGGGATATTTGGAAAAGGGAAGT
This sequence comes from Engraulis encrasicolus, assembly GCF_034702125.1. NCBI lineage: Eukaryota > Metazoa > Chordata > Actinopteri > Clupeiformes > Engraulidae > Engraulis > Engraulis encrasicolus. The sequence continues at coordinate 6,651 of NW_026946319.1, read as the reverse complement.
TGATAAGTCATATGCATTACCTAGGCTACATTTGGCATAGGCCTAATGTGACATACCAGCAACGGAAAAGAAAGCTTCCTTTATCCTCTGCTCTGGAATATGTCCTGGGAAGGTGATAAAGAAATTCATGTGTAATTTTAAGGCAAGGTACACCTTACGGATTTCCCAGCACACAGCTGCCTTTGCCAGTCCCTCTGCGTCACCAATAGTGTACAGAAATGTACCTGATGCAAAAAATTGCAGGCCAATGCAGACAGACTGCAGTGCCCTACAAAGGCAAAGAGCAGTAAGTGCATTCATTCAATGTTTTTTTTTTTGCAGAAATAGAAAGTGCACGGTCAGCTCTTCAATCTGTTAAAGTTTCATGTTGATCTGTAAACAGTTTCATGTAAATATTTGAGATTTTAGTTTGCAGTGTGTATTGAAAAGTAGGCTAAAACCAAGCCGAAGTGCAGCATAGTGTTTTTGCTGCAGTTTGCCTTTTCTTTTACTGCTGTTTGCCTTGGTTTCAGTCATTTGCTGCGGTCTGCCTTGGTTCACCATGCCCTTGCCTTTGTTATTATATTTTTTGAAAAAATGGGTTCTTATAGTTGGTAGTTTGCAGTAGGGTAGTGTTGGTAGTTTGCAGTGTGTGTCATGATTATGTTAATCATGATTAATAATGCTAATGAGTGTGTTTACACTTTCTATGCAGAGCCAAACAACACCCTGAGAAATTGCAAATAACTCACTCTAACTGCTAACCAATACACTTTCCTGACACTCCCAAGCAGCACAAACTTAGAAATCCCATACTGAAATTGTTCATGATTGCATGTTTGTATGTTTACAAGGATTAGGGAAGAAAATGATCAAAGAACAAAGAAGATGCTAATCGTGTTTGCTAACTGCTGAGTGTAGCCTAGCTACCTAGCTTTTTCTTAAAAGTGTGCATTTATTTGCAGTAGGCCTAAGAATCTGTAAAATACACATTTGTTCCATTGCTTAGGCATCAAGGAACATTTTTACATCAAAGAATATTGTGAGTGCCTACTGATTTTCCCATAAAAAGATTAATTACGATCCACATACTGCAATATGTTATTGTATGATTGTGTAAATTTAAGCTGTAATACAAAGGCAAAATGCAGTATAGCCTATAAAATTGCCAAATTGTGCAAAAATATGAATATATATATATATTGATGGTGTTCACATCACTTTAATCTATCTTATGATAAGTTGTGGTGTTAAAGTTGTGTAAAGAAAACATAAAAAGCTGTTTTTCTCAGTTTGGGGTTTTTGCACTTACTGCTCTTTGCTTTTGTAGGGCAGAGTAGCCTACAGTAGGTCTGTCAGCATACACCTGAGTGACTCCGGGTATAGGCTACATTTCTAAAAACTTGACCAAATATCTTTTCAAATCAAGTGTTACATTTACTGATATAAAAAAGTGATGTAAGGAAAGTGTACGTGTGTGTTTGCGTGTGTGGAGGGGGGGGGAGGGTGTACCATAGGTTATCTCTCTGTCCACATCATTCTAATGCAGCAAACCCCAGCTGTTATCACACTTTTCTGTTGCTAATATAGACTCATCCAGGTCGCGATATGACATAATTATTACTATTATTGTATTATTAGAATAGCTTTGCTATTCATTTAGACCTGCAGTCAGCACAAACAGTGTCGAGTAGCGTGAACTGCGCTTCCGATTTGCACAGAGTAGAATGGACACAAGGCCTCTGTGTCTCGGGCGAATATTCCTCTCACTCCACGTCACCTGCTGTTCGCAGGAATATGCACCATTCTTTTGTCTTCATTTACTTTTCTACTTAGTATACATGCTCTTCTACAAACATCCTGACCACTGTCACCCTCCAGGTGTTGAATATTGAGTCTATTACAGGCAAATTATGATGCGTTGCTTCATCGCCTTGCCTTTGCAAATCAAGTCACCAGCATAGCGACTACAAAACAGCATGAAATATTTACTTCGCGTCTCGATCGGAAAAAACCTTCCCTTTCTCAATATGTAGGTCTCCTACAAAAACAAACACTTCTATTGTGTACTTACTAAAAGTGAATGAGTGAAGGTTTTTCTTGTTACAGTCCCCATGATCGATGAATAGGCTATCGATAGTCTCCCTCAGGCACCAGTAACATGGGAAGGATACTGCGGCAGTAAATACACTCCTGTTTGGCGTCCCAATGTGTTTGGAACTGGAGTAAAACAAGTGTGCCACCTAATGGGCTGGAGTTTGAACTACATTTGATATCCAATTATACAAAAAACGGCCGTTTTATTCAATACGGCATCTCGTCGACAAAAGTCGGCAGTGGCGCCCAGAGAGCTAATTGATGGCACTCATAGAGTGGAGTATCATTTATTAATCCCAAGGGAAATTCAGGGTATTCAATTAAAGTAGGCCTACTACCTTATGGAGCAGTGTTTCTCAAACTTTTTCAGACCGAGGACCACTTTGCCCCCCCAAAATGTTCAGGGACATTGACAGTTGAGGGGTGCTTATTTGACACTGTTAATTTCGATGCAGATCACTTGTTTTTTATTCACATTACAAGCCTGCCTTATTGTGGTGAAAATAATACTTCAACTATGTTTAGCTTTATTATAATGTTACAAATATAGCCTGCTGCTAGCTCGTCTTGGAAAAGTAGAAATCCCGTCGCGGACCACCTGAGTGCTGTCGCGGACCACCAGTGGTCCCCGGACCACACTTTGAGAACCACTGTTATAGAGCATCCCCAATTCGCCAGACTAGGTAAATCACATCAGAGACTGTTATCAGTAACACTGGAGCTCCACAAGGAATGGCCCTCTCCCCATTATTGTTCACCGCTATTTTCCCACAACCAACTACTTGACTTCAAAATAAATCTTTAGGCCTCCCTGCACTTATCTAGTGAGTGCTACCCAGGAGGTAATATGATGTCCTACATTGCATTTATCAACAAACAACAGTGATGAAGAATCTATGAAAAGAGAACTCACCTATTAGACAATCCGGATGTTTAGTTCAAGAGGGCAATTAATAAGGAATGATTATGCAACGTTTGAAGGTGTCTGACAGCGTATGTCTGCCACTCTTTTATTAGATTCTGTCTACATGTACAAGTTTAGTATGACAATTACCTTTTACAGATAGTCCATATACATTACTTAATACAACATGGAATGTGTAATTGAATACAAAAGCAATGCCTGCCTTTTGTAAGGCCGTTCTTTTACTCTTGATTTATTGATTTATTTGATTAATGAATTCATATCTACTTTGCATAATGAGCTAAACTATATCAAAATACCCTGCAATGTTTCAGTAATTCAAATGTAATGCCTGCTTTTATAAGGCCATTCTTTTACTCTGTTGATTTATAAGCACTAGCACTTTGCATGGTGATATCGTCTTAAGCCCTATTCCGACAGGACTAGTTTAATGGGAGGACCTGGGGTAAAGTAATAGTAACCGGGAAATGTAGTCCAGTCCGAACGCGCCAGGTCAGTAAAGATAGCGGAATATATTGGTTAAACTTCGCCGCAAGTTTTACCTCCTGTAAAATTACCCTTGGTAATACTAATCCCGTCCAAATGCAACCCTATGTAAAGATGTCTGGTTAAGTGCACGAAACACACAATATATCCATATTGCTTGCATAATGCTTGCAAACATTACAGCCTTGTAGTAAACCGTTAGCTCTGTTTTAGGAAGTTGTTTCAAGCTGTGTTTGCTGTCAAAATCAGGCTGCATGGTCAAACACACCAAATGAAGGATACCCATGCAAACGCATTCAAACGAATTTTGATGGGTTAGTAAACCAACAGGCAATTATTAGAATTGTTCCACGGGACCAAATGCCTCCATGAATGCGCAATAATGTGCTCAAAAATCAATAATACATTGTTGAGTTGGCACGTGCATGACGACAAGTGCTGTCACAACAGTGCGTGATGAGTAACCCCTCCTACTTTCTGTTCGTTTACTGAGATATTTCAATCCAATCCGAATCGGCCATTTCTTTTACTGGCGTCCTATGATAAAAATCACATTCCCCATGTCCATACATAACACTAGTCCCGTCGAAATAGTGCTTTACTCAGTAATTGGCCAAATGTGCTCTCATGGAGTCTGTCAGACCGGGAGCAATCAGACACCACAGAGGGGATACAGTTCCGTTTTCTGATCTGAGGACAGCCACACTGCCTCGACACACTTCTGCTTTTATACACGAACACTCAGATTATAATAGTATACAACTCATTTGATTGACATCCTGGGTGACCTACAGATGATCTCTGGCAGTTTACCACTAGTCGAGACCATTTCCTTCACTTCCACGACCACTGTCGGTCGTGGCCTATAGCTGAGCATGAGTACAACAGGTGGTCTATTCTTAATATACAGTACGTAAGAGATAAAATACAAAACACAAAGACCAAAAGAACATAAAACAGTGTATAGCGAGCATGAGTACAACAGTCCTAATATATATCAAATATGAAATCAAAAACACAGAACTCAAAAGAGTGTGTGTGTGAGATGGGCTACCTGGATTCAGTTAGGGATAACAGTCAGGCGCACCACACCAAACGTTATCTCGCTGACTTGGTTCTCATGAGGTTATTCATTGTTCATCTTTAAAAAAACAACATTGATTTAATGAAAAGTTAAATCATTGGGGAATTAAAATAACTTAATCGATATATACTTGGCTTGCCATTCTAGAACACTGTGCGAGATTGTGTTGCTCAGCGCCATCAGCTGAATTACAGCAGGCAGTGACTGGACTGCTTGCAAAATTATATGAAACACAATAATTAGTGGCCAAAAGTCTGTTGCCACTGCCAGCAGTGAGATATTTAGTTCACAAGTCTCAGGATATCAGATATGTAAACATTGGGGAGCCCCATTCAAATGAATGTCACATTCTACAGAATGAAGATGAGCCATGTAATAATTAGTTATAGGCCTAATCCGGTGCCCAATTCTCCAAATCATTTAGCCTACTTGAATTGGACACGTAAAGTCAGTTCATTTGGAATATGTGGCACCAGACTGTGAACTCGTGAATCCAGGCTGCTCATCACTGATTTAAAGACAAAATATTTACAACAATTTCATAGCTACATCACATAATCACATAATACTAATGAGAGCAAATTCATCCATAGAAACGAATGAACCGTGCAATATATAAAAAAGCAAATATTCCTGTGTATCTTTTCAAATCAAGATTTTCAAAATCTCTCTCTCTCTCTCTCTCTCTCTCTCTCTCTCTCTCTCTCTCTCTCTCCGTCAACCCCCCCCTCCCACTCTCTCTCTGTATGTATGGTTGTGCGTGTCCACACTGCAATCCACAAACAATACACTAACCATCACCACCAAAATACACCACTCCCCACCCACCACCAACACCACTGTCCCCACCACCACGCACCACCATCCCCACCACCACCACCATCACAACTACCCCCCCTTCCTCACCACTGCTCAACAATCACAGAGCAGTGACCCCTTGTACACTCACACCCCATCCCCTATATCACATAAACACACACAGAAAACGTCCCCATACCATACACTTTACTAACCCCCCACACACATATACAACCTCCCCCAGACCATACACTCTACTGACAACACCCCCCCCATACACTTGTCCACATCTTCACCTCAATGGCACTATGAAGTTCTGTACCAGTAGCAATAGTAGCAACACCAGAACCAGAACAGATTTACCCAGCAAAAAACTAAAACTGTAACAACATGCACCTAAATAAGTGCTTTCCCAACCACAAATAAGCTGCCATACCTCTGGATAACTCGGCACATCCTTCCTCCCCAGTCAATCGCAACAAGCCTTCTCTACCCCTCACCCTAACCAGACTGGCATCATGTAAAGGCGTATGTATCTCGCGCCAGACTGGCATCATGTGTATAGGGCGTATGTACGGTATCTCAGCCTAACCACACTGGCATCATGCTAAGGCGTATGTATCTCACACTACTGGAATCTGTGCTGAGGTGCAAAAAGTTGCACATAAAACCAGGCTTTTCACTTGACAAATTTTGTTCAGTTTTTGTGTTGTGTATGCAAATTTATGTTGCTACAACGAAAATCTGTGGTTAATGTGTAAATGCTCTCCTTTACCCTGATTGAAACCATGCTTAACTGACCCTAACCTGACAATAAAGCAATGTTTCCACTGCTTTACCTTTATCAAGAACAACAAAACAAAAAATGGCACTTTGTTGCGAATTTGTGCCCAGACCAAAACCATCCCTGAGTCTAACCTGTCACAGGGTGTTGGGGAACAAGAGTTAACTTGCAAAGATGTGAACAATCTTGATAGATGTTTTCTTACTTACGATCAGGGCTCTAAATTAACTTTTTCCACCACCAGCCAATTTGGCTAGTGGACATTTTTTCTTACCTGCCAAACAGAAGTTCAACTAGTAAAATCTCGCCAAAATCAACTATGCGTTAAGCTAGTTATTAAAAAAAAAAAAAGGTCATTTTGTTAAACTATTTCTTCTACACAGATACACTGTATAGGCGGCGGGCCAGAAATCCTATCTTGCAAGTTCGTCGGAGTGATCAGGTGGCAACTTGGTTTTTGCTCATATATATCCATCAGAGTGCATAAATCAATATTCT
>NW_026946318.1:0-16152 GCF_034702125.1 Engraulis encrasicolus | reverse complement strand
GTACCTCTATGCCTTTCTTTTTGTTTGCTGCTTGTGTCTACCCATAGTTATATTTATTAAATGTGCTTTGCAGCCGTGTGTATTGTCCATTGTTTGCATTTATTTTGTTTTGATGTTGGGGGATATGCTACAAAAAAAAATCCTATCAACGTTGTTGACATGGCAAATAAACTCTTGAACTTGAACTTGTTGAACTTGAACTTCCCCTAACCCCTGCAGTGTCCCCAAAGGAGGAGATCAGAAAGTACTTGCATTGCTCTTGACCTGACTAGTAGCAATAGTAGTGTCACTAGTCTAGGAGGCCACGGCCTGGCTACCTTCCCAGAGGAGTCAATCTAATCCAGGGGTGTCAAACTCAAATTGCCCAAGGGCCAACATCAAAATCCATAGCAAAGTCGCGGGCCAAACTCAATATCTTTTTTTTTTACAAAAATGGACTGAAATTGCTCATCTTTAAACAGATTCCCATCATAGTTCAACTGTGCCTGCACATATCTGTTGCATTTGAGTGTGATCTGTTTCAATGGCCTGGGCCCACTCATATTGTGATATACGCATTTTCCTGTTCAAATCTTAATAGCCTACTATAGTTATGGTGTATGTGGGCCAACTGTAATACACATTTGAAATGATCTCGCGGGCCAAATAAGATGGCTTCGCGGGCCAAATTTGGCCCCCGGGCCTGAGTTTGCCCATCCCTGATCTAACCAGTACCTCTGCCCTCCCCCCCCCTGCAGTGTCCCCAAGGAGGAGATGGAGTTCCAGTCCAACCTGGAGCAGATCAAGGAGCACGAGGAGGCCAACCACTCCACGCCCCTCCTGGGCAACCTGAGCCGCCTGCTGGGGGTCCAGTCCCCAAGCTTCACCCGCCCCAGCACCGCCTCCCGCGTCTCCCTGCTGCGCCGCCGACCCCGCGCGCCGCTCGGCCGCTTCCCCCTCTACCTGCCCCCCGACGGGCCGCAACCGCACCACCACGCGGGCCACGGCGGCCGGCCCAGTAGCCACCTGCAGGACCGGGAGATGGAGTACGCCTTCACCTCCATCCCGCTGTGCGAGCGGTCGGGCTTCTACAGCTGCCCGCAGACGCCCATCCAGACCATGCCGCCGGCGCCCATGCCATCCGTGTCGCTGCCGCGGCCGAGGCCCACACGACGGGCGCAAGGGGGCGGGGGCGGGGGCGGCGACTGGGCCAACAATTCCTCCTCGTCCCTGACCCACCCGGTTGCGACGTCTCAGCTGCTGCCCCTTCCGGACACGCCAAGCCATTTGCCTCACCCGCCCTCGTCCGCGTTCCCTTGGCTGGGCGACGACAGCAGTGAGGCACCCCCTCCTGGTCCAGCGTTCCGGTTCCCGGACCCCTTGCAGGAGGGGTGCTGCCCGGTCCCCAAGCCGAGGCCTGGCCAAGGCCCTCTGTCCAGGCACCACCTTCCTCCGCGGCTCAATTTGGATACCCCGCCGTCGGGGGACAGTCAGACGGGGCCGGCGAGCGCCAGAGCTGTGGGTGTAGGTGGAGGTGGAGGTGGAGAGAGAGTGTTCTCCTTCACGCCTCCCTCCAGACCTGCCGGTCACAGCTCCAACAGTTCGAACAGCATCAACGGCCCCCCACCACCACCAGCAGCAGCGAGCACCACCAACTCCCCCGTCAGCCTCTGCAATGGCGGCCTGGTGCACACTAACTTCAGCAGCGTAGGCAGCGTGGGCGTCGCCATGGGCAACAGCTGTAGTGTTCCGAGACTCATCAGTGGCAGCAGCGGGGCTCTCAGCACCGGCAGCAGCCAGCCAATAGGCATCAACCCCATGAGCACCACGCCCACCACCAGCAGCCAGGCCACAGCCAATCAGCACCACTCCCCCAACGACTCTGGCATTTCATTGGCTGAGGACATATTGAAGAATCTGGTGGTGCAGGGTGGTGCTGGATCGGGGAGAGCCAATGGGGCAAAAGAACCAGAGTAGAACTTTAAATAAAAAAATAAAAAAACACTTGTAAAAGACTAAGGGACATCGGCTTTCCAGTAAACAGAAGACTGAGTTGTTGCTCTGAGTACTTTGACTCTCCAGGAGGTGCAACAGTCACAGCTCTTCACAACTCGACATTTGACATCTTTGTCAAGAGATGAAAGGAGTAATAAAGAGAAGTATAGGCCTACCTGGGAGTATGCCCTCTACACCGACCAGAACTTTATGAAGCCTCTTGGATGAAGAGAGCAAAAGGTTATTAAAGCTCAAAGAAGTCCATTTGCCTACAGTTACTTAGTTTGGATAATATGTCCTGTATTATGAGAATCTTTACAGACATGTGGCTAGACTGACATCAGAGAACACTTCCAAGCTGACATCTTCCTACTTTCAAAGAATTCAAACACTACAAGTCCCCAGGTTAGTTTTGGTGGTGTTCAGTACAATATACAATAGCCAGGGGCAAACTATGGGGGGGTTGGAAGGGCAAGCAGGGCATCTGCCCCGGATTGGTGGTGGGGGCCACACAGGCTGGATGGGGGGCCCCGGTTTGTTCCGCCACTGACGATAACAGTATGTATATTAAATTATTAAAACATATATACAATGTATATAATGCATGTACATACTGCCTTTTACAAACATTAAGTTAATATTTGTCAAGGAACTACAGTGATTTGAATTTTGCTGTTATTGTAGTCAAGGCTACCCGAATGAAAACTATTGAACCTCACTGCCCTCTCAAAAGGAACTGCAGAATGCTGGCATGCAAATATAGCCGTTGCTGCCGAGAAGTTCTGCGGTACAGCAGAGGTCTAGAACAGCGTTTCCCAACCTTTTTTTATCCTGCGTACCCCCTAAGCAATTTTGTCATATCATGAGTACCCCTCTCACTCATGCTCCATATCTGTTCATCTATCGCAATGTGACTACACTCTCTATATATTTGTTATTATTACATTTTTCCAAGTACCCCCTGAGGTGTGCTCCCATACCCCTAGTGGTACACGTACCCCTGGTTGGGAAACACTGGTCTAGAATATCTGACAGTGCTTCCAAAGCACAGGACCTTTCCTCCGCAACCTCCATATGTCTTCCTTTTTTTGGTCTTTTTTAAACTTTATTTTGATAGGACAATGTGAGAGGTGTGCAGGAAGCGAATTGGGAGAGACGTGGACGGGTCGGCAAAGGACCCGGGCCGGGAATCGAACCTGGGTCAGCCGCATAGCAGGCGAGTGCCCTACCGGTTGGCCAGGGCAGGGGCCCATATGTCTCCTAATGAGTTTGTGGGATAAACGCAGCACACAACTCAGACTGAAGGAAATAAAGCTTCAAAGTCATGACTATTTGCAGCCATTATTACACATGCTTTTGGACACTTACAAGACATTTCAGTCATGTGTGTGCATGTGTGCATGTGTTATGTGGTGTTCTGGCTTCAGAAGTACTGTAGGTACATGTTCATGCTGTACAGTACCATGCATGTTGCTCTAGTTGCCCGGCCGGGCGGGCGGGCGGCGGCGGACCACAAAGGGTGTTATTCAAGCCGGCCTGATCCTGTTGTACTTCTGATCCCCACAACATCCTGTGGAGGTTCCGGGCCGTGCCAATAGCGCGGTAATGACATGCAAATGTGGGATTTTCTGAAGGAATTAAAATATTTTGTACCAGGGACTTCAGGTGAGCCGAGCCAGGAACCGGACACAAACACAGCCAAAGAGCATTGACCCAGAACTCTCAAAGCAATAGATTTGTAAATTAGTTCACCTCACCTCGCCCTGTCTGTATTCAACCTTTAATGCCTCATAAAATCATTTCAATTTCACGTATTGACACAAAACCCAAGATATTCATGACCTACAAACTAACCAATTTTACAAAATGGAGAGTGAATTAAATGAGAAATCTTTCTTTATGATGTGCCTTGTGTCGTGTTCTGTAAACAGGCTATGGCTCTGTCAAATCTCAAGTAAAGTCAAGTGTACTTTATTGTCAAAAATCCATGTAACAGGGTTAGCACAGAAGTTTGAAAGAAGCATGTGGAGAAAGCCACAGACAGACACCGTTTTGGATGTTGTTTTAACAGTCTTTTATTGGAAGCGGTGCCTACAGCAGAACAATCTATGTACAAATTAAACACACGCATACAGGTCATGTACTGCAGTCTTGCATACATAATGAATATAATTATAACAGCACATGAGCAAGCAGGGAATGAAATAAAAGCTGCATTACAGCAGCAGGGGTTTTCTTAAAGGACCTGTGTATACATTAGTAGTTTATTTCCAAAATTCAGCTTGATGCATTTACAAGGAGAAGATCAGTGTGTACACAATGTGTACATTCCCAGGTCATAGAACTTGGAAATGACTTGGGAAATTGATTGGTTGTAAATAAAATATCCAAGTTGTGAAGGCAGAATATATTCTGGAAATAAGCTACTAAAAAAATTCCACACTCTGCCATTAAGAGGAAATGTGGGGACGGAGAAGAGAATGACTCTTCCAAAGTTTAAAAAGAAATGCATAAAGTGCTTATTATTACCACCATCATTAGGACCAGAGCAGTCCTAGGACAGGAGAGTCCCTTAGTTTAAAAACATAGATGAGTGTATACTGATGAAATATATGATTGACCACTTAAATATATGATTGTAGCAGCCTAGGATTACAGTATAGGATGTACAGAACGTAGCAATATGTTTTGGTGATACTAGACAGAAGCTGTGGTTTGATTTGATATGATTATCATACGCGGCGGGGCAACATGCAAAACGTGGAGCTGGAACTCCCAGCAGCAGCTGGTTATCAACCCTGACCTGCACCAGAGAGGAGGATAGAGCCAGGCCTCAGAGAGTAAACAAACAAAGAACGTATAGGAATAGAACTATTGCTCGCTCGCTGGAAAATGCATTGGCCACTACGGTGTAGTACTGGGGTGTAGCCTGAGGACACGGTACGCAAAGAGGATGAGGAAAGAGGATGTACGGTTGTCAATGTTCAGTTTGTGGCCAAATTAACTACAGCCGTCGGTCAAAGTTAATTGCAGGGGATATTATTGAGGACAGCTCTCAAAAAATCAGTGTCCTACGACTGCAGCCCTGGCGGTAGTGGTATTGCACTTTACCATGCTGCAAGGCCTACTGACTGTAGAAGAAGAAAGTGACTCTGCTCGCGGCCATGCCATACTACGCTCTTATGACGTCACTAAGCTGTCTTCTCTATAGAGTCTTTGGTAAAAACCTACCACACTGACGAGCAGACGTCAACAAGGGAATAATTCACAGGGAATAATTCTATGTGAAAAATGGTTAAGTTCTTATGGCTATCTACTTACTAGGAAAGGTGAAATGTTCACCTTCTGCCCTAATCATATTTGATTGTTGGGGCCCCAAGCCTGAGATCCTTCAGTCCATTTAGTGCAGCGGCTAACCAAAACAATCGTTCAGTTTGTGATACAAGCATGGAAATTGGTACACATGTAGCCAAAGGCATTCTAAAGAACTGGATATGGAGCCATCGTGAATTTTCAACATGGTGGCCATAGCAGCCATTTTTCAAAATGTATTTTCAAAATTGTATTTATTCTGATCCAACTACACTGCCTGATCCAGCAGATCAGGGGTGTCAAACATAAGGCCCGGGCGGGAACTGGATGCTGGCCTAGTTCTAGTTCCTACCAGACCTCTCTCTGTGTGTGTAGCTCTGGAGCCCCCTGGTGGCGCTCAACACATACAGAGGTCTGGGAGCATGTAGTAGGATTTCATTTCTCCAGTCAAAAAATAATCGGAGCATTTATTGCTTCAATATCAATGGCAGCTCGCATTGAGGAGTCACAGTACATATTATAGACTATATTGACGCTTTAGAGATCAACAGAAAAAGTATTTGAAGGAATTTGTTGATATTGAAGCAATAAATGCTCAGATTATTTTATGACTGGAGAAATGGAATCCTGCTACGTGCTCCCTTGTAGTGGAGCTAACACAGCTGTGCAGAAGTACAGGTTTCTTCTTCCAACTTCAGCTGTGCTGATAATTCATGTGCAACTTCAAAAAAATCCCAAAATCGCAGCTCTACGGTACAGATATCAACAGGGAAACTTACAGACGGCAGTTCTAACTCTCTGAAGCCCAGCTCTAGCTCTTCAGGGTTGCATTTCTCGAAGCCATAGTTGCTAACTACGTTAGCTACTTTGTTGTTTGCAATGCAATTTCCCATCGACAACTACCCAAGTTGCTAACTGGCTAACAACTACGGTTTTGAGAAACGCACCCCTGCCCTCCTGGCTGCCTAGAGAGTGGTACCTCACCACCCCACCCCACCCCAAACCAGGACATTATTTAGGAGCTTTCCTTGCCCAGGGTGTGCCCCTCATTAGGAGCTTTCCTTGCCCAGGGTGTGCTTGTCGAACAGGTACTCCGCCATGCCGTTTTGGGGGGCGCCCATTTTCCGCAGGTTGGCCACCCAGTCGGCCAGCTCCTTGATGGACTTCACCTGCTCATCCAGATAGTGCGTCTCAAGGAAGTCACACAGCTGAGGAACGCAGAGAGAGAGAGAGAGAGAGAGAGAGAGAGAGAGAGAGAGAGAGAGAGAGAGAGAGAGAGAGAGAGAGAGAGAGAGAGAGAGAGATTAATGGGGAGAAAAATAAATCTAATATTAGTTCTTCATTTATCTTTTGAAATGATTGATTACGGCATTGCACAGTTGGGCACATTCCCACTACATGGTGACCTATGCATTCATCTCTGTTACAACATGGCAAAGGCTTACCTGCACGCATGGGCACGTATTTTGTGCTATGCATATTGTGTATTTTGTACTGTACACAGGGTGTGATTCGTCAGAAAACCAGAAGGGGAAATATATATCAGCAATATCAATGAAATGACATTAAACTGTGATTTAAATCATGTAGAAAAAGTGACAATATCAAAACCAGAAGGGAGGACAATCCCCCCCCTACAAATCGCACCCTGTCTGTACATATTGTGTATTTTGTGCTGTACTACATATTGTGTGTTCTGTGTCGTACATATTGTGTGTTCTGTGTCGTACATGTTGTGTATTTTGTGCTGTACATATTGTGTGTCTTGACTTACATGTGGGTCGTTGCGCTCGGAGGCAACCTTGTGTAGATCTAGCAGTGATTGGTTGACGCTTTTCTCGAGCGACAGAGCGCATTCAAGAGCCTCGACGCCACTGCCCCATTCATCCCTGTCAGGTTTCTGCAACACACACACACACACACACACACACACACACACACACACACACACACACACACACACACACACACACACACACACACACACACACACACACACACACACACTTTCAGAAGGTTGAGGGAAAGGATCGTGCCTTTGCACCTCCTTGACTGATAAGAGGTAAAATTGAGTCTATACTAGAGGATGACATTTTTCAGGGATTCCCGCGGGATGGGAGTCAAAACCGGAGCGGGCAGGAACGGGAATAAAGATGAATGGGAGCGGGCAGGATCGGGAATAGAAATGAATGAGGGTGGGAATGCTTGCTTATTTTTTCATTAAAAAAGCCTATGAAACGGGAGTGGGATTGATTTTGAGTGGGAGTGGGCAGGATTGGGAGACATTCTTTTCAGGACGGGACGGGATGGGATTTGTTTCTTTTACTCCACTCCGGGACGGGAAGGGATGGGATATTTTTTCTGGGACCGGGATGGGACGGGAATGAAAATCCACTCCCGTGTCATGCTCTAGTCTATACACATTGGTCGTGGAGAAAACGAGGTGCTGCTGCAGTCACATTTAATGAACGAGGGATTAGATGCCTTGACCAAGGGAACTTCACCAATAGAAGCGCTAGTCTCACTACGACCCCACCCACATATAATCACGCCCCTCCTGACATGTTATAAAAAACGGGGACCGGTTTACTTTGGGAACTACAACAGAGGTGTCCGCAGACTCAGAGTAACCTCATAGTTCCATACAAGGCTTTCCAATGTAGTTGAACAAAAAAAAAATACTCTCAGGTACTGACAAGTCCAGTGTAGTGTGAGCATTACAACTGCATGTCTGAATTGGCTGAAGTTATCCTTAAAGACAGGGGTGGGGAATCTCTGTCTCGAGGGCCCTTTGCGGCCCTTCAGGTCGTTTTATCCGCTCCGGTGTCTGCCTTCAATATAGGCCTGAAGTGCAGGTGGAAATCCTGGTTTGTGTTCATAATGCGGCCCTCGGAGGACTTTTACGGCCCTCGGATGAATTTGAAGTGGCCCCTCGAATGAAAAAGGTTCCCCACCCCTGCTTTAAGACAATGGTACCCTGAAAAGCTGCACCTGCGGGCCCTTGCAAGGTTTTCCCTTGACATACCCTGATGTCTTGTAGGAAGATCCGGCCTCCACGCTGGTTTTGGAAACTCATGAGTTTCTCTGCATGCTCCTTCTCCTCTGACGACTGGGACTTGAAGAACTTGGCAAAGTTGGGCAGGGACTTATCGTCCCTCTCAAAGTAGTAGGCCTGTAGTCCAAAAAACACACACACACACACACACACACACACACACACACACACACACACACACACACACACACACACACACACACACACACACACACACACACAGACACAACGCACGCACACACACCTTTTAGCAACAAACCAACAAACGTACTGTAACACTGCATAAAGTGCCCTCTAGGTTGGTCGTATAATTACCATAGAGAGGTAGACATAAGAGGCATAGAGCTCCAGGTTTATCTGGCGGTTGATGGCTGCCTCACAGTCTTGGTGATAATTCTGCCTCACTTGGGAAGTCATGATGCTGAGGACACAAACAAAAACAACTGGATTACATCAAGGAGGAAACTGGTCAACATACCACTTTAGAATACATGCCTACTTTGTCATAGTGTAGCGGCCAACTCGGTCGACAAGAACACAATTAACAATCATGCCTCCATTAAAATAGTTTTGCGAAATCTTTCATTAGGTCAGGGAGAAAAGAAGCAGTGTCTGCATGAAGACCACATAGATCAAGGATTCAAGGATATTTATTTGTCATGTGCATAGAGACACTTTCGTGTCACTTGTAATGAAATGCATGGCCGGTGCAAAACAAGTGTGCAGAAGAAGGGTGAAGAAGAAATAAAATAAAAATAAAAATAAAAGGTGTGTGTGTGTGTGTTCAATCAAAGTAATTAGGAGGACTTCAGTAAGCAAATGGCATGAGGAAAGATGGCTCTTTCTCAGTCTCCCCGTTCTAGCTCTGTGACAGCACAGTCGCCTTCCAGATCTCAGTTTTTTAAATAGTCCATATCCTGGGTGTGACTGGTCTTTGAGAATGTTATCGGCCCTAGATAGCACTCTCTTTGTGTATGTCTTTCACGGCAGGCAGAGGTTGACGAATACAGCGCTCAGCAGAGCGCACTAGTTCTATCCTTTGTAGTTCTTTCTGTTCACGCACTGTGGCGTTTCCGTACCAGGTGATGATGGACCCTGTTAAGATGCTCTCCACTGCTGAGGAGTAAAAGGCTTTTAGGATGAATCAGATCAGTGTCATGCGCGTGACCAAGAGACTAGTCCAATAGGCCTAGGCTACCTTGAATTGGCAAGTCACACAGATAGCCTATGGCAGGGGTGGGGAACCTTTTCCACAAACGGCCCTCGAGACAGAGGTTCCCCACGCCTGGCCTATGGGTTATGGTGTTGTACGGCAGCCTACCGGTCCGTGTATCTCTGAGGGTGTTATGTACAGTAGGCTATGTGGGCAAGCCGTAGCCTGGTGGTTAAGGAAATGGACTCTCGGTGGGTTGCAGGTCAGATTTGAATCCCACCCTTCCACACCCTCTCTCACTAATGACTGAGGTGCCCTTGAGCAAGGCACCTAACCCCCAAACTGTACTGCTCCAGGTCAGGAACTGCAACCAATACCCTGTAGGCCTACTTGAAAAATAACTGCAGGACGCTTTGGATAAATGCGTCAGCGAAGTGCATAAATTAATGTAATGTATGACGGCGCGATTAATCTCTTTGTTTGGGGCATCATGCAGTTACATCAACCATAGGCGCCGACTTTTGTTTTGTCCCGTGGGTGCTCACGGTTCCCAACTGGGGGTCGCGACCCACAGAAAGTCCCGTTTGTTTGCCATGCCTTGCTTTCCAACAACATAACCGGTTCATGAGTTGGTGACTTTATTTGAATGAGTAGGCTACATAATAAATGTATTCTAAGCTTATTTATTTTGTTGTGGTTGTCAAATCAATAGGCTATTTTACAATAAAATCGCCTATATTTGAATTGAGATTGAAAATGGAATTGCTTTACATGGTGAAGGGCCTATAAATTGAACGCAAAGCCCAGATCACGCTTGCCGGTGCCTTTTTCTAGACGGCATTATGACTAAAGGTGACCGTGTTTAAAATGAATATAGGCTACACACAGCTGTCAAGCTAGAAGATCAAGATTTTCCTTGAGCATGCCACTAAAGCTAAATCTGCAGTCACTGACTATGCAGTCAGTTACTAAAATGAAACCATGCATGTGAAAGTTGTATGTCTTCAAATACATTTTTATGAAGCATAGCAGCATTGTGCAGTAGCCTAATACAGACGTCCAAAGAGGAACTCAATTGAAAACAATAACAGCAGCAGCAACGCGAGCGCCCACAGTGAATTCAGACTGGCGTTCAGTCACTTGCAACACAGCGTTCTACCACGCACTTCATGCTAGCTACCGGTATGTTCAAACCAGGTCACAAACTCAGTCACAACTAAACCCAACAATGTTAGCAGCCAGAGCCGCATATAGCCTACAATGGCAAAAACATCCAACAGCGCACAACAAGCATGGATATACAAAGGCTCAACTTGGTTATACCATCACTTAAGACCCATAGAGCATAGAGAAATATCAAATAAACAGCACACGGCGGTGCTACACATGGGATTAGCAGGATGACAGTGACTTACCATTTTGTAGAAAACTTTCCAACTGCTATCCTTTGTAAGAAGTCCTAGCTTGTAGTGAAAAGTAGGCTTAGATCCTTCGATAACTTCCATAACTTGTGAAATAATGAGCAACATAATTATACAGCTTCACACGTAGTCTGACTCTGTGATAGAACTACTTCAACTTCGGACACTGCACTGTTCTGAAAACTCCAACCGGGCATTTTTAGTCAAGACTCCAACAGATATTTAGAGCGACAATGAAGCCTTCAATGGAATTTCCATAACAGGCAACGAGCTTTATCAATATCTGCTATCTCGAAGAGGTCTGCTTTAGGAGCACGAGGCAGCACGACTCATCAACAGTCCATTGGGCAAAAGCCCTGTATGCCATAAGGTCAATCCAAACATGTTTCTATGGTTACTGATTGTGTACAAGAGCAAACGGAGAGGACAAAAAACGATCGGCGTGAAATAGCTTACATTAAGCATACAAGATGACATGTTTATCCCCTGACTGTTAACATTTTTATATCGACAAACAATTAAAAACAACAGAAAATAAAGCAATATGTTTAATCTGCCAGAATGGATGGATCATTGTTCTGGAACCAACCCAGGCAGCCGGAAGAGGTCTCGAATTCTCTCGACCCGTCTACCCATCATGCTTTACACAGTTTAGCATCTTCACAAATCAATCTATTTGAAACATTTCTCTGACAGACATTAACTAAATATGCCTAAAATGAACGTCAGGATTTCACTTAAAACACAATACTATAATTATAATGTTTGCTTGTAGAGATTCTGCTGCCCCTGTATTATGGAAAGGATTACACTTCACTGCCCACCGTGATGTATNTCAAACAGGATGGGTATATAACTCTGACAATCTTCTGAATAAGCATGTAGGATTTAGAACTTCTCTCGCTGATCATATTACTGTAGCGTATGATGACCATGGGGCATGGGGTGCCCACATTTTCCAGTGGGTGCCCAGAGATTCCCGTGGGTAACCGGGCCCCGGAGCACCCCCGAAGTCGGCGCCTATGACATCAACTAACATGACGCAGCAGTAATGGTGAAATCCAGCTGAGCTGACCCACTGTCCCTCCAGGCGCGCTCAAGGATAATAATTAGCCGCCAGAAACGTCACTGTCGACTACATGCTATGGGTCGTCAGAAAATCAGAGTGGAGGTGCTCATTGCTACAGACACGTACTGCCTACTATCAAAGACGGCCCGTAGATGTGTACATTTAATGTCTTGTAAGACGACCGATAAACAATGTCACGCCATTTTGCTAGCACTTGGCTGAAATTGATACTGCTGTATGACTGTGCTAATGGCTAATAAATGTGATATCAACAGCGCTGCACTGGCTGCCAAGATCTCTACGTTGACTTTATGTGCACGACCTCGGTCTATAAGGTTTTCCCCATCATCAACTTACCAAAACAGGCAACGTCGGTCCTGAGAAAATAACGCAGTGTCGCGACTTCAAACCAGACGGCTGGGCTGGCGTCCTTCAGAAGCTTTCTGATTGGACAACACGACTGCATCTACGTGCACCACTAAACTGAGCCATTTAACCCTTGAGGTGACATTTAAAATAATGAATCTTCTGAAGTGTACGGAGGCCCAAAATACATTTCCTGAGCTCACTTTCTTAAACTGACCTTTATATATGTATAACTTGGTCTCATTGTAGGCTATGTCTTTCCCACCCCCCAATGATTCGTCAGTGTAAAATCCCATTAATTATTAAACCTGAATATTATCCCTGACCATACTGAACTGAAAACACAGAAAGTTTGTTAGATGACTACACTTAAGAACCTGTCTCTTTGGTGTACAGCCAACAGCGTAGTTTGGCATCCTGGAGGCCCAGGTCCAAAGCATTCTTGGGTGTAGTAGTGAAGTGACAGGGATGGGATCATTTGCCACTTCCCACCACAGGAATTGGCATTTTCCCAAAATGGAAAAAACATCCTTATATCATATCCTAAGAAATATGTGTGAACCTAAATAAACTTTGATTTCATTGGGTAGAGTAGCCTGATAAACCAGCCTAGAGAGTTAAATAAAATAATAATAATAAAAAACAAAATGCGCAATGACTGTGCAGGTAAACTTTATTTTACAGCACCACCTCTACTACTCACAAAACAGTGAAGGAAGACATAATTGCATTTTCTAAAAGTTTATTCAAAGGACAGAATAGGATAAGGAAAAAAACACAAACCCCATAAAAAATCTCCCAAAATGTCTCTTTATAAAATTAGGCCAAACTGCCCATTCGAGGGGGCGAGTGCCACACGGCGGAACTCGTCCGCTTGAAGAAGCGTGGTTTGCTCTTGTGGAATATCGTCTCGAGTTTGGGCATCTCAACAGCTCCAAAGTGAGCCAGCAGATCCACGGGGTCGTAATACTGCTTCATGACCGCCTGCTGAAGCTGGAGACCTGAGGAAGCAGAATGCATTTCATTACCACAGGCCTGAGTCCATTCATTTGCATTATGCACTCAATTACACCCTGTGCATGGGCCGAAATTCGAAAGCAGTGCAGCCAAATCAAAAAGCACAAAAATTGCAACCTTCAGAGCCTCAGACTTCCTATGCGATATCATGCATTTTCAGGGTTCCCACTCTTTTTCAAAAATCATTTTCCAGGATATTTCCAGGACATTTCCAGGACTATTTTTGGATAATTCAGGACGGATATTTCATCCGTCGGACCCACAATTTGGACATACACAGCGACACACAATGCATTTTAGAGACAATGTGACTTTAAGGTTGAAATTAGGGATGCACGATGTCAAAAATTTCGGCCGATACCGACATCCGATATTGATATTGCGGTTTTGGCCGATAACCGATATTAACCGATACCGATGTTTTTCTTTTCTTTTTTTTCTTTTTTTTTACAGAGATGACATTAATGCAAACAAACAGAATTTTTGAATGTCCTCTTATTTCCAAAAACACTTTTTAACTCCCTGTGATAAAAACTAGAAGACAAACAATGAAAGTCACCGTCAAGTTCAATCTATTAGAACCGTAACATTAAAAAAAACATCAGCGTTAACATCAGCCCAGTGCTACCCATCGGACCGATGTCCGATGTGTTGAGAAATGTCAAATATCGGCCGATACCAATACATCTGGCCGATACATCGTGCATCCCTAGTTGAAATGAGTTGTAATGAATGAGTACAGTGTGTTAGGGAAGAGGGTGCGTCCAAAGACGTCATAAGAGCATAGTATGGCATGGCCGCAAGGGGAGTCACTTTCTTCTTCTGCAGTTAGTACTAAGGAGACTAGTGATAGGAGGGATTACATTAAACACCGACAACTGGATCTCCTCTCTTGACCAATTTTGTAAAGTTACAGAGTTCAGGTTTTATCCATTATGGCGTTGCACCCACTGACCATGAGCACAGTGTCTTTAAGCAATGTCCTCGGACTACACCTAAAACAATGCATTTTCCATTGAGTGATACTTCTTATCCAATGTACGTTATTTGCTTAGTACTGGCGGCAAGGTAAAATGCAAAGCCACTACCGCCAGGGCTGGAGTGTGGAACAGGTCATAGGACATAGTGAATTTGTGTCAGCTGTAATTAAGGCTGAATGACAGCTTTAATTTAACCACAAACTGAACATTGACGACAGGACATCCTATTTTGACTGGGCCGGAACTAGCAGCAGCTCCTCGCACCCACAATGCAATTCAAATTGCCGAGTTTCCAGTGTCACAATTTTTATCGATCATGGCTTTGCATCCACTGCGCATGGTGTCCCCGGGCTACGCCCCCGTACTACACCGTGGCCAATGCAATGTCCTGCGAATAAGTGTTCTTATCCATTATATGTTCTTTGTCCAAAGGTATTGACCTGGGTTGCGGTTGAAGATCACCAGCTGTCCCGCTAGTAGGAATCTGGTAGGCGCTGGGCGACCACATCCCTATGTCAAATTTTGCAAGCCCAGCACGTGCAGCCTCTGTTCAATTGAAATACTTTCTGATCCACAAAACGTTTATTCGGAATTAAATGAAAGTGCAATGTAAACTCACATTAATGTCACATTATCTCAGAAATTAATACCTTAATAGTCTCTCTCTTATCACAAAAAATAGTGTACTTGGATTTAAATGCATTCTCCACAAGACTTGACTTTGACTTTTTTGCTCACCAACCATTGTGGCCAGTGGTTTCTGTCTTTCTGCAAGCCAGTTTTGTTGCCAGTTTCTTTTTCTCTGGAATATTCTTGCATACAAACAATTGATGCGACTACTGTGATTTGTCACACCAAAGATCAAACTAGCTTTCAAAGTGGCTAGTGAGACTGAAAGCTCTGATCTCCAAAAAAGATAGCAGTACAATTTTTTGTAAGGAAGTGCTAGCACTGCCTATTTGTAGGCCTATTATAACCGTTTTTGAGAGATATATAACGCCATGATATCAGCTAGCGACTTTTCAGCAAGCCAACTAGCGACTTCTAGCGACTTTTGGCAACACAGTCAAAGAATATGACTGTGTATAAGTGCAATCAAAGATGGCAACCTGACCAAACTGTGTGTGTGTGTGTGGACAATAATGTATTCACTAGGTGGATATAAATTGAATCGTCATGTCTATGACTCGGAGAAGAGTAAAAATTATACCACAAACAAAATCGGGAAAAAGTTGAAGGAAAAAAAATCCAGGACAAATATTTTTTTTCCAGGACATTTGGTGAATTTCCAGGACTTTCAAGGACTTGAAAACACATCTCTAAATTTCCAGGTTTTCCAGGACGTGTGGGAACCCTGATTTTGTTTGCAGGTCATTTAATGACACTGCATGGAGATTAGAACACAACATTTTTGAACCAAACACAATTAATAATATCAAAAAGATCAGACAGGCCTCTGACCACACTTTCAATCACATCCCCAAAAGAATAGCTCCATTTCACAATAGGTATCTGTGGATTTTAAAGCCACATCATTGAAGAAAGCGAATCCAAGAGGTGAACACCTACCCTCTGCCCAGGACGGAATGGGTTTCTTTGGCGCAGACTCATCATCAGTGGAGTCGTCGCTGTTCTGGTCCATGCCGTAGTCCTCTGGGTTGGCCAGGGTGGTGATCTTCACGCCTTTAGGAGTGATCTCATAGGACTGGGGGGACTTCTGGCAAAGCAAACCCAAGAGAGTGAGGATTAAGGTCGGTGGTGATTACGTGTATGCAGATTTTTTTTTGTTGAAAAAATCTGTTTAT
>NW_026946317.1:0-16202 GCF_034702125.1 Engraulis encrasicolus | reverse complement strand
CGTTTGACTACTTCCAGTAATGTACCACTAGTCCTTCTAGCCCGTAATGCCCTCACTTCAAGAGCCGCAGCCGCAGTGGTTTCAAAAACAAAGAGTTGAAAACGTCAAGGCAGGCCTATTAATATTATACTTGTATTTTATTGTATTAATGTTGGACTATTGAGAATGGCATCAATAACATGTATGATGTTTTTTTTTTCTAGATGTATATCGAGATAGACAAAACAATGAAATCTGACAGCGTCTCAGTTTAATTCTTCTGCAGGGGGTTTAGATTGGATGGCTGCAGTACACAACTAGCCAGTTAATCAGAGCGGAATGAACATGGCTTTTAAAGGGGAACTCAACTTTGTTGAAAATTAAGGCCATTTTCTGAGTGGTCTGCAATGTTTTAGAGTCCCCCTCACCGTTTATTTCCAGGGTCCCCGCGGGCATTAAAAAGCATTAAAAAGCATTAAATACAGAACTTGCGATTTAAGGCTTTAAAAATCATTAAATTTCGAGGTGTGGCATTGATCTTCCAAAGGATTGGCATTAAATTTCATCCGGACACAATGTAGTAGCCTAATATATAGATGTTTGGACAGTTAAATTACGTAAAAACATTTTTCCATCAAAAAGACAGACGGCAACAAGCGCTCCGAGTCGCAACATGCCTGGGGTAGGAAACAAGGCACTCGACTCGACAGTAAATAACAGGCGGCCAGATAGCAGACCCCCCTCGTCTGGATCCCCCTACTGGTTGATGACGATGGCTGACCAAGTAAATTCCATCGACCACAATGCGTGTGGTGGCTAACTTGACCGCAGTAAAGATTTGAGACTTTAAATTGCATCAACCTGGATGTTTCTGTGGTACCGCTTTACTCGTCGAAAGTCTGAGTTTGAGTGTAGCGTTTGCTAACGCATATAATTTCATGAATGCCATGATTGCAATTTAGATTAGCAGTTTAATCATGCAATATTCTTAAGTCTCCGAGCGTCGTATCATTACGGTTAGGCAACGCAATCGGGAGTGTGCCCGGGTGTAGGGAAGTTGCAAGCGGTGGAAATGTGTGTTAAATGTAATAAACCGGTGTTTACGCGTCTAAATGACGCAATGAGGATATGCGAGGATGTCCAAATCGGTAACCGCGTGGCGTGTGCATCGGTAGCTTATATTTTAGTCGCCTGTCAGCGCGGTGAAATGCTTGTGGTATTCACATGAAGCTGCTGCTGCTGCTTCTTGCTCTCGCCGCTCCGAAGAAGGAGGACTTGTTGCTAAACTGAAAGTAGAACGCCTCTTGTTAGATGCCACCGTCTCTATGATGAAGCTTGAGGGGGAAAGGAGGAGCAGCCCAGAGCCGTTCCTTTTTAACCCTTTTTAATCAACAGGTGTTATAGCCTCTACTCATAGTAGGCTAATGTGCACTCGACTATTTATCCATTATGAATGGTCAATTGTTGCCCATTTTATTTTATTTTTCTAATTGAAGGTATTTGATGAAATGTCATCAAACTTTCAAACATGCACAATTTTGAAATGGTTTCAGTTTTGAAGGAATTTATTAGAAATGGGTTAGGCCTAATGGTGTTTCAAACTAGTGTGTGTCACCTCGTTCTTTTTTGTTGTGTTTGCATCTCCTTGGTTAAATTAAGCACAACAATAAAGACTATTGGAGCTTGGGCCCTCTGGGCAGCAGCCAGATCAACTGTAATTTTAACACAGATGCAGGCTACTTTGATTTTAAATAATACATTATTCTAAGGGAGGGGCAGAAACCTCTTTAACAAGTCATGGCAAATGTCTGCCACAGAAAGTGATAAGGGAGCTGGCAGTGAGAATGAAATAACACAGAGAGCAGCGTGAATGCATGCTCAGTTTTATTTCATAGGCTTATTAAAGCATGTGCGAGGCTGAGGGAGAAACATTAGGCCCCCCCATTAACTTAATTCCTGCTTGTATGCAATTCGGCAAGCTTGGTCTCCATAGGCTTCCAGATCAGTTCTTCCTAGCTGCTGCTTACATGTGTTCACATTAGGCTTCACTACTAGCACAATAGTCATAATAATACTTTTATTGTATATATGTATTACATTGCATTATAGCAATGTAATAACAACTATACCATGTAACGTGCACATGCACACACCCCGTGTAGTGGTATTAAATTTCTTGTTGGAGGTATTAAAAATGGTATTAAAAAGCATTAAATTGGGTGAGCAAAAATGTGCAGATACCCTGATTTCATGTTTTCTGCAGTCTCTGTTACTTGGCTGATTTGGATTTTATCTCAACCAGCTTTAGAATGGCCGTCTATTAGGGCTGCACGATTATGGAAAAAAATCATAATCACGATCATTAATCACGATTATTGATTTTTGCAGATTTTTTTGAAAATTATAACAAGATGAAATATAACCAAGAATGAATTACATAATAGTCTAGTCACCAGAGGGGGGTCACGCGCACCCCCTGTACTTGTTGTCGAAACCTATTTTTTTAGACTCCTCCATATGTCTAATTTACAATAAGAGATGTTAGCATTGCAGCAAATTGTCCCATGGGTGTTTTTCAGGGCTCATCTTGGAAACTGTGCAATATCGATTTATACAATTATGACATTTGACTATTCACATAACTTTTGAACCAGACATGGTATTAAGACAAATGAGATCACTTTTCCCTATAATTCTAGCATGGGGAATTGATTGGAAGGGTCAATAGGTTCATAAAAACATGTTTAGACTAATTTCTATGAGAAAAATGACTAAAATGTATCAAATATTCTAGAAATTCTGACAGGAACTAGTGTGTAGATTTTCAAAAATGGTGTAAAGATGACATTCATTGCAAGTATTTATGACTAGAAACATTCTTTAACTTGAGGTGACTACCATACATGCTGTCATTAACATTAAAACATCCCTGCCACCTTTTAAGGCTATGCTTAGTCATGGTTGATGCGAAAAGCTTAATATTAGCAATCAGATGCATTGATTACTTGACCCTTCCAAAGCATTCAAAAACAGATTTTTCAGTGGTTTACAATAGTATCAGAAGTACTTGGACAGAAACAGACTTCATGATGAAGGTATAAGGGCCTGGTATCCACACGTGGGGCCTATGCTTTCTGAGCAGCATCGTTGGGAGCAATTTGTATAAACAAAAGGACATCAAAATTACATACTCAACATCTGCACCGTGTGCTGTTCATAAAAGATGCTGCAGGTAGCATAACATTCTCCATGTTCTCTCCAGACTTTGTCATGTCTGTCACATGTCTTCAGTATGAACCTGCTCTCATCTATGAAGAGCACAGGGAACCAATAGTGAATGTGCAAGTCTTTATGTCAGGGGTGGGCAATTATTTTGGCCTGAGGGCCACATTGGGTGTAGAATATGGATCGTAGGGCCAGATGTCGCAGGCAACATGCCTGTGCCAATAATGATAAAGACTGTGATGTATACTGACAACATAATTTCAAACCTGTACACTGCAAATTTAGATGTGACCTTAGATGTAATCTAATCTCACACCTGCAACACCCTTTCCTTTTCTAACTCACACCTGCAACACCCTTTCCTTTTCTAAGAATTTTAGGTGTGAGTATGGTACTTTGGATTTTTTTTTTCCATTTACACTTTTGCACATATCACACAAACATCACACGCAGTGTCCACAACCAAACCACAAAAAAAACCCAAAAACATAATTCATTCCTACCCACTTCACATAGAGGTCTAGCCAATGTGTTAAACTTATGTTAGTGAGTTTTACTGTGTCTATGTACTTATGTACTAAGGACCATGTTGTAGACCTGACATCCATCTGCTTGCTGTGTGTTTGTAATTTCTTCAATAGACTATAGACTTTTTAACTATTGAAGAAGGTACTTTGGATTTAAAAGGCTTTGTGGGCCAGATGAAATGGCTCAGTGGGCCGCATGTGGCCCCCGGGCCTGAGTTTGCCCATCCCTGCTTTATGTTATCTGGTATATGCCAATCGCTCCCTACAGTGCTGCTTTGTAGGAATAGGCCCCACTTGTGGACACCAGACCCTCATGCCCTCCTAATGAAATCATCCTCATCATCCTAAACCTCTCTGGAGCTTTTGAGACAGTTTCTAACACCATCACCATCACCTGGATAGATGCTCATCTTGGATTTATCACTATCAATTCAGTCCCATCAATTCAGTCCCACATCAAAATAGTCACCAAATATGCTTTTTACCATCTCAGAAAAATCTCCAGACTCACTCTCAAACTCTAACACACACACACACACACACACACACACACACACACACACACACACACACACACACACACACACACACACACACACACACACACACACACACACACACACACACACACACACACACACACACACACACACACACACAGCAAAGCAACCTTGGGTGTTTTGAAAGTCACTAAATAAATACTGTAGAATTGTTATTGCTCCTGAGCATTTGAGCATTTGACATTAGTGGCCTAAAAAGCTTATTTTTGCAGGGCTCTATCAATCCCACTGCTGGGTTGTAAGCCACCCTATGGCCTCCTCCATGTCCCTTGGTGTACTGACATGTCTCCTGACATATCTTGCATGTTCTGGACATTGTGCTGAAGGACACACCCCACTGTCTTGCCACAGTACACATAGATGATGGGTGGTGAAGCATTTACCCATTCCAGTTTACACAGGAAGCAATGACATTAATGGGCTTCATCCGTGACAAAGGGTTGGGGTCCCAGTAGAGAACCTCGCTCATGCACCTCTCCAGGGATTTTCTGTAGTTCACTCTCTCTACACCAGTAACAAACCGAAACCGAGTGATGGGTGAAGAGTGTGAAGGGTGTTGGGCGTGCCCTGGGTATTGGGTTGTTGTGTCTGTACCACATTTACAATGTCTCATCACCCCATGGCGAGGATATCCACCAGAGCTGTGTTATCTGCAAACTTCCAAAGAGGATTGGTGCTAAAGGTTGTTTTGCACTGATGACTGAGCCCACAACCTTGGGCCCTGTGCTGAGAGTCATGATAAATGAGGTACTTGGAATTTGGTGCTTGCCTAAAGAAGTCTTGAAGCAAGTTGCAGAGGCTGGTGTTGATACCCAGATTGTACAGTCTGTAGATGAGGTACTGGTGCTGAATGCTGAATTGCAATCCATGACCAGCATCCTCATATGTCAAGAGCATTCTCTCATATTAGTTTTTTTGTACAGATGGATTAGGGCTGGAAGGACGGGAGAGATCACCTCCTCTGTGGGATATTTGGAGTATACAATGTGAACAAGAAGAGGGTAGATGGATGGATTTGTTTTTGGATGTGCAACATTACTAGCCCTTCAAAGCATTTCATGATGCATGCGTCAGGATAGGAATGATTTCTTTGGCACAACTTTGATGGTGGCCGCTTTAAAACATGATGGGATCATGGCTTGTTGGCAAAGAGAGTGTTTAGCAACTCTGCTCTGTCTTTGAGCACACAACATTGGCCATTGTCTGGACCAGTTGGTTTTCATGGCTTGATTATGGCAGACACAGAGTCAAACAGTCTGACACAGACACAGTGTTTCTCACTGATGCCTGGAGAGAATGGTGGTCAAATCCAAAGCTTTCATTTTAATATTAAATCAGAGTGCATCCTAGGGGGTATATTAATTAGCTGGTTTAGTAGGTTAGAGGTATATCATCTGGAGCCTGGACCCCTAATGTTCTTTACTAAAGGATAACAATAGGCATATCTATTAGCAGGTTTACCACTCATTGTTGGTTAACAGTATACCATGTTCTCAGTATACCCCCTGGCTTAATGTTACTATAGATACTCAGAGTTCGGAGTATTTGTTGCGTCTTTTATTATGCTTGTAATGGAGTGACCATCACTAGGGTTGTGGGTGTGTTCTGACTAACATACCAACGAGCCTGGCTCTTTGGTGTAGCGGTCAGAGCCTCAGTTTACTACCCCGGAAGGTCTGGGTTCGAGTCCCTGGCTGGGCAACTCTACTCCCCTTCGCTACAAATGGTGTCAGAAGTGGGATGGCTACCATGAGGCCATCGGAAGCATACCCATTATTTGTGAGCTGTAATTGCAGGTGAGGGACCCTCAGGATTGGGGACCCCAGTGATGGGTGAAGTATTGATGATGGGGCACACTGGATGGGAGAACCATGATGGGCAGTTGCGTGAGGGACACCAAGAGTGTGTGAAGCGCTTCCAGAAGGGGAAGGCAGTGTGATGGAGTGACCATCACTAGGGTTGTGGGTGTGTTCTGACTAACATGCCAACGAGTCTGGCTCTTTGGTGTAGCGGTCAGAGCCCCAGTTTACTACCCCAGAAGGTCTGGGTTCGAGTCCCGGCTGGGCAACTCTACTCCCCTTCGCTACAATGCTATTGCTACAGCTGTTTGGGCATGTTGTGTTACCATGGAAATTGGGGTGGCTTCTTCTGGTAAATTACAGAAATGTGCAGGAGCTGGCTGGTGTGTTGCATGTTTTAAAGCAATTAAAGGGTGAATTTGTTTGCGAGAAATTATATGCATTGTGCTGCCAACACCATTTCAAGGAGTTAGGAAATACCCAATGAAAGTATTCTGATTCTAAATCTTCAGAATTGCTGGAAAGTGGGAATTTTACATTGTTGTTAGCGGTATACAGTAATGCAATTACTCAGAACATGAACTGATCAAGTCAGAAACATGAGGTAAAACACCTACATATTGACATTATTATCTGTATTGGCTATACAAGATTCTGAGCCTACACATGGCAGTTTTTTTTTCCACAAATTTCGATCTTAGAATTAAATTCAATAAGATTATTTCATGTAGCTAATGGACTTCTTCAATATCAAAATTTATTCATAATAAATTACCCATCAAGTAAGCATGGTATTAAGAATATTATATGATCACAATACATATCAAACATCACTATTCCTGGTCATTGTATGGTAATTTTCAGACAATGCTCATTTTGTGGGCCTGGTGGCGGCCATCTTGAAATTGAGGGCTTTCTTGTCACCAAAAACTGGGTAAACATTTATTATGTTCTAAGTACTTCTGATACTATTGTAAACCACTTTAAAAAATCTGTTTTTGGATGCTTTGGAAGGGTCAAGTCATCAATGCATCTGATTGCTAATATTATGCTTTTCGCATCAACCATGACTAAGCATAGCCTTAAAAGGTGGCAGGGATGGTTTAATGTTAATGACAGCATGTATGGTAGTCACCTCAAGTTAAAGAATGTTTCTAGTCATAAATACTTGCAATGAATGTCATCTTTACACCATTTTTGAAAATCTACACACTAGTTCCTGTCAGAATTTCTAGAATATTTGATACATTTTAGTCATTTTTCTCCTAGAAAGT
This sequence comes from Engraulis encrasicolus, assembly GCF_034702125.1. Taxonomy (NCBI): domain Eukaryota; kingdom Metazoa; phylum Chordata; class Actinopteri; order Clupeiformes; family Engraulidae; genus Engraulis; species Engraulis encrasicolus. The sequence continues at coordinate 8,838 of NW_026946317.1, read as the reverse complement.
AGTCTAAACATGTTTTTATGAACCTTTTGACCCTTCCAATCAATTCCCCATGCTAGAATTATATGGAAAAGTGGTCTCATTTGTCTTTGTACCATGTCTGGTTCAAAAGTTATGTGAATAGTCAAATGTCAGAATTGTATAAATCGCTATTGCACAGTTTCCAAGATGAGCCCTGAAAAACACCCATGGGACAATTTGCTGCAATGCTAACATCTCTTATTGTAAATTAGACATATGGAGGAGTCTAAAAAAATAGGTTTCGACAACAAGTACAGGGGGTGCGCGTGACCCCCCTCTGGTGACTAGACTATACGGGATGAGCAAAATAAAATGAATTGTATTAATTATGTAAAGGCAATAGCATGAAATGTAAGTGCAGGGCTCCAGACTAACTTGTTGCACTGGTGCACCTAAAAAAAATTTTTTAGGCGCACCAGCACAAAATTTAGGTGCACCCAAATGTTTTCACCACCCCATACACACACGCACCTCAGCTTTAAAAAAAAATAATTAAAAATTATAACAATAGCAATAATAATAGCAACAATAATAGAATAATATAAATCAGGGTGGCCGCGGGTCCTTAAAAAGTCTTAAAAAGTCTTAAATTTCATTTTCGCCAAATAAGGCCTTGAAAAGTCTTATTTTGTCTTAAATTTTCAACCCAAATGTCTTAAATTTGTGGAGCTCAATTTAGGAAGGAATAATTATGTCAGCCATGTGATGAAACGCGACGGAAATCGGGAGTTGTAGCCATGTAGTGTAATTTAGAACGCATTATTGAATTTTATTTAGTGTAAAGTTTCATTGTGTATAGTTATGTATTTTCAAACGGCTACATTAATGTAAATAACCAATTGTTTTTTGTGCTTCATTTGAACCTGTGTATGATCTTGCGAGTTGGTCCTAATTTCATTTGGAAAATTGTATTGAAAAGTCTTAAAATGTCTTAATTTTGACTTGCTAAAACCTGTAAACGCCGCGAGTTGGTCTTAATTTTATTTGGAAAATGGTATTGAAAAGTCTTAATGTCTTAATTTTGACTTGGTCAAACCTGTAGACACCCTGTAAATTATAAGGAGCACATTTGGAAGACTATCACATGAAAAGACATGACAGTAGGCTACCTAACACATCTTGGCTACAAGCGGTTTGGCTGGTAGAAAAGACCAAATTAGTAGCCTTTTAGCCAGTATGTGTTTGACTAGTAAGATCAACATACCAGCCTTTTCTGCAATAAGGCTACACACACGGCACAAGCACAGAGTTACAATATGAAGATAGATGGATGGATGGATAGATTTTTTTTAACAAACCCTGCTAAAAATGTCGTGATTTTTAAAAGCATCAGACACAAATAGCCTAGCCTATGTTTACAGTGGAATCTGAGGTGAATTGGGTTTTGTCTATTTCCCCGTTTTTGAGCGCTCTCCCTCAGCATAATGATTGTGGTATCTTAGCAAGCGCTACGAACAGACACGACAGCACTGGTGCGCGTGCTCGCTCTCTCTCTCTCTCCCTCCTGCTGTCTCGAGGTGCATGAACGATGCCTTGCCGACTGATAGGCAGTATGTAGCCTGCCCTAGTCGCTATCAAAAAACTCTCACAGAAAGTCCCGACAGACTAGCGCGTCACCTGTTGTTTGGCCAGCTCTGCACGCGGCTGAAACGGGCAATTACCCGCACCAGTCTGCGTTTTTGTGTGGCAATGTTTAATATCCGCTCAAGCCATTTAGTTTTTCCCCGTGATTGTGACTCTCTCATGTTTAAAATATCCTCAAGTCATTTTGCTGTTTTTACCGTGATTGTAACTCTCTCGTCCGTTGCAAAACTCGCCTGGTTGAGAACACAAAACTCGCTGGCACATGTGAACTCGGATAGTTGAGCGAAGTCGAACATTCTATTCTGAAACGTCGGGCTGCCTGTGAACGAGGAAGGGAGAGAAAGCTACCGGTAGTTCAGTGGAGTTGAAGGAATGACCGCATCGACACGTTTTATTGTGTGATGATGGGCCACTACTGTAGAATGAATTAATTGTATGTCCATTAAAACGGTTGTTTGGTAATTTATTTTGTTCTACTGATGGCTGGTCGCACCGGTGCGCCTAAAAATATTTTTTAGGCGCACCATTGAAAAAAATGGGCGCATATGCGACCAAATTGGTCGCACTCTGGAGCCCTGAAGTGGACAGATTTCTGGCCAGAAACACCAGCCTGTCAGTATGTTCTGGCTTCAACGACGCTCTCAAAAGTAGGTCACTATTGCCACGATTAAATCACGATTAAAATCATGAGTTCGATTTCACTATTTTATCACGATTTTGATTATTTTTCGATTAATTGTGCAGCCCTACCGTCTATGGCCACCTGCAACTCTGTTCTTAAAATCACCTTAAACATTTGTTTTCGAAAGTCTACAGCTCACAAAGTGGTTAGGGGTGTTCACTAGCAGTCCCTAACAAGTTTCAAGGCGAAATATGGCTTCTGTCATTTTTTTATTTGCCATTTTGTGAAAGAAAGTGAAACTTAATTTACAAATGGCTACATAAAACACACAAAACATGACAGATGCCATATTTCGCTACAAAAATTAAGGAACACCAGTGAATACTGCTGAACACTTGGTGAGTTGCATATTCTTGAAAACAAATGTTAAAGGTAATTTTAAGAACAGAGTTGCAGGTGCCCATAGACAGCCATTCTAAAGCTGGTTGAGATCAAATCCAAATAAGCCAAATAACAGAGACTGCAGCAAACATGAAATAAACGGTGAGGGGGTCTTTAAAACATTGCAGACCACTCAGAAAATGGCCTTAATGTTCCAAAAAAGCGTAGTTCTCCTTTAAATACAATTTGTTTCATCTTCATTAGCCCAAGAGTCTCGTGTTTTTTACGTTCTTCAGAAGTTGTGATATTTGAGTTTCTATAGGCTTACTGTAACTTTTCCCAAAATGTTAAAAGATGTTGCTGTTGTGAAAGATTTGCTTGTGGTGTGGTATTTATTTGAAGTGGCTTGTTAATGAATGATTTGCTTCTGTGCTGTTATCTGGCAGCTTGTCAGTTTCATTCCTCTGCAGTAGGTTCAGCTGTTTGCATGACTGCAGCCATCAAAGCTAGCTAGTTAATGTCAGAGCCAGAGTGATCTTCTGTTGACTTATTTGTGTGTGTCTACGTGCATTGCTGATGTATTTATATAACTTCTTTGAGGGTTGTGTGTGCCGCTTACGCTGCGAGCTCATCTTGAAAGCTGTTTCATTTGTGGTTTTGTTTGTGTCTAGATCACGCTGCTGAAGTATTTCCGCAACTACATGAGCGAGCACCTCTTGAAGGCCGGTGCCAACATCACCCCTCGTGACGGTGACGAGTTGACGCGTCTGCCGTCGCTGAACTACTGGTTCCGCACCAAGAGCGCCATCGTGCTCCACCTCAGCAACGGAACCGTGCAGGTCAACTTCTTCCAGGTCAGTCAGGGGTCACCGTACCGCATACCACACACCCTTCCCCCATGGCGCAATGGCTAGAGTGCTGGCAAAGAATTGTCTATGACACTAACATAACCCAAAATCTGCCTATCCAATGCAAAGGAGTGTGCTCAAGTTTGGTCTCCTAAGAGGGCGTTGTCCCCTGTTCTCTTTCAGTGCCATTTGGTGGTGGCTTGCATGAGATGTGCGCTACTGCCATCTACAGCGTCAAGCCTTGAAGGGAACTCCATTTATTCTCATCCCAATGTCTCCTAACTGAAGGTCTCCTAAAGGGGCGCTCAACTGAAGTCACATGGGTGTGGGAAACAAACGGGATTGATGTCTCTTACTCTAATAAAGGGATTCTTAACCTTTTTGACGTCGAGGCCCATTTTTTTTCAGTGCAGAGTGGCCCGTGGCCCATCTAATATTGCCCATGACCAGACATAGGCCTATTGTATAAATAATTAGGCCTATATTATTATAGGTACGCAGTTGCACGGCCCACAAGCGCGAGTTTGAAACTTTTCTGCGGCCCTCAGGTTTTTGAGCACAGCCCAGCATTGGGCCGCGGTCCTATGGTTAAGAATCCCTGCTCTAATAGACCATTCTTTGGCGCTGGCCTGTAGATCAGAGGGTTGCAGATTCAAATTCCACCGGGACCTCTCCCTACACCTCCATCCATGGCTGAAGTGCCCTTGAGCAAGGCACCTAACCCCACACTGCTCCAGGGACTGTAGCCAATGGGGCACGTAAGTCCCGCCCTCTACTTCCTGGTTCATGGGGCAGGGGAGTCAAAAAATAATTACTGGGCTTGAAAATGAGTTTTCTTGACACCAATCCAAACCTTGGACCTTCACCTATGCACTACAAATCCAGAAATAACTCATTTTTAAGCCCAGTAACTATTTTTTGACTCCCCCTGCCCCATGAACCAGGAAGTAGAGGGCGTGACTTAGGTGCCCCATACCCTGCACCTAAAGAACTAATTTGTTATGAATAAAAAGTATCAGCTAAATGTAATGTATTGATGTAGTGTCCTCAAACCACTCCCCCTTTACCAAAACTCCTCCCCTTATAACCAAAACCTGACTCTTGACTGTTCTAACATCACTCCTTTCAATGGATTTGGTCAGTTATTGATTTGCTTTTTCAGCTGTGGATTTTGCCGCTAGACTGGGTTTCCTGGTTAGATTCAGGGCTCTAAATTAACACCAGACAACAGGCCAAATGATGGTTAAATTTCAGTTTGGCTAGTAGAAAACACCAACTTGCACTCACTAATGGGTCAAAGTGACTAGTGTTTGGCTAGTAAGATTTTGGCTGGTGATGAAGTTAATTTTGGGCCCTGAATATGCCCATTGATGTCAAAACCACAGTTGAGTTCCTACTGAAGTCCTGCGCTGATCTTATGCTCTCTCTGCGCTCTCAGGACCACACCAAGGTGATCTTGTGTCCGCTGATGGGTGCAGTGACGTACATCGATGAGCGTCGCGAGTTCCGCACGTATCGCCTGAGCCTCCTGGAGGAATTTGGCTGTAGCAGGGAGCTCGCCGGACGCCTGCGATTTGCACACAACATGGTGGAGAAACTACTGGCCAACCCCACGTCATCGCAGCGCTGAAAACACACACACACACACACACACACACACACACACACACACACACACACACACACACACACACACACACACGCGGCATGGTGAAGCTAATGGCCAAAGCCACATTAAAACAGTGACACACACGTTTACCCCCTCAGGCACCCTTCCATGTATACACACACACACACACACACACACACACACACACACACACACACACACACACACTGCATTAGTCAGTTCTGTATTCGCAGTCCAACCCCCCTCCTCCCGAATCAGTTTGTTTTGTAGCTTCGTGCTGATGAATTATGGGATGGTGGTGGGCTGGCGAGAGGTCTTGCTGAGATGATCATGTCCTCTTCTGTCTGTCTGTCCTGGTCAGTCCGTATATATGTCTCTCTGTGTTGTTGGTCTTGAGTGTGTGCCTGCTTTGGGTGTTTTTTATGTTTTTATTCTTGTGTAAAAATGTTTGTTACCATTCAATGTTTTCCAGAGGTTTTGTACTATTTTAAATATCTGTATAAATGAATAAAGACCTTATTTGGGAAGAGTGTGTTTTTGTCTGTATTGTTCTCCATTGGGTGTGTCTTGGTCTGATTCAGTCCACTAGTCCAGTTGGGAAGGAGAGTGGCCAGAGAGAATACGAGACGCTTGTCTCTACTCTGCCCTCTAAAGGCAAAGTGCAGTAACTACATATTTTGCCATAATTGAGTTTAGATTGAAAATGGTCTTAGTAGAGTAGAGTTTTTCCCAATGGAAATTAAGGTGTCTGTGTATGTTTTGCGTTTGTACGTTTATGTTAACTGACAAAGACCTTATACTCATAATTGAACATTACCGTAACATCTTCATAACATCTTTTATCTTGTGGTCCAAGTGTCAGATTTGGAGTACCGGTAACTACAATATCCAATCTAATGCCAAAACTTTGAGTCCTTTTTTCCCTCAGTTTCCATGTTGGCATAGTTACTGCCCTTTGCCTGTGGAGGGCAGTACTGCTGTTTCCAAACCTGTTGGGTTGTGAATGTGTGTGAGGGGAGGAACTCATTGCTTTTTAAACTTTCCTTGATGCCACCAGAGAATCTCTAACAGGGAGAAGGCTCAGTCTCATTGGTTCCCATTGTAGCCAGTTAGCTTTGCATGCATACTGCAGTAACGAGCGTAGGCCAGTCCTTCATGTGGGAAAATGTATGGAATGGAAAGGGGAACCCATGCTAAATACATTGCTACTGCCATTTCCAGTCACAAATATCAACAAAACATTCCTGGTAAGCAGTTGTTTAACAATAGGCTGTATTGACAAATCGTTCAGGTGTGTAGTTTTACAGCAGGTTAGAAGATTTCAACCTGTACTCGCTAGCATCGTGCTAATGTTTATGGGTTTGGCCCCATAAAAATTGAGCTTTGTGACCCAGTATATAATCTAGTGGCGCAAAATAATCGAAACGCTACTCAAATGGGGTCTTATTATTTCTAGCTTCGAACTTAATATTAATATTTCAGGACAAAAAATTATAAAAAATCACAAAAATTATAATGGTAGAATGTCCATTGACACCCATTCATTTTGCACTGTCCCGTGGTTAGGGTTAGCCAGTTGTGGCTAGTAGCTATTTCCATGAGTGAACACCCCCTGATGCCACTATGGGGCACCTAAGTCACGCCCTCTACTTCCTGGTTCATGGGGCAGACAGTTGCAAAAAAATGAATGTAAGTGAACAAGGCGAGTTGTGGTGCATAAGTCGATGTCCAAGGTTTGGATTGATGTCGAAAAACCACATTTCAAGCCCAGTAATAATTTTTTGACTCACTCTGCCCCATGAACCAGAAAGTAGAGGGCGTGACTTAGGTGCCCCATACCCCATTGGCCTGAACCACCATGCACATTTCCCTTCTCTTCAGCCAGAGGTGGTGACATTTTGCAAAGTAAAAGGTCAATTGTCCATCTTTAACCTGACACTGGATTATTTAAAAACTCCTGCAAACATGTGTGCCAGTGAGTTGTATTGGTGAACTTCAAAGTTGGCCGGAGTAACACTTAACACATTCTTTCTAGAATGTCATGCTGCCCATTCACAAATGTTACCTCATACTTGCCATCGCCATCAAAGTATTCATTACGACTGGAAAACCAAGTTCATACATGAAAAGGTGAATCTTCTCCATCGCTGTCCTTTTTAATTTACAGTAATGGGACATTCTGAGGTGCAAAACCTACTGTACTTTGGTCAAACTAGTAAATAGGCCCTATTGCTGTTTTACTTGGAAGTGGGCAGCACAGTTTCTATGAGCAGCATAGTTGTTTCAAAGGTGCACTGTGTAGGATGGGGGGGAGTAGGTATTGCATCTATGCTGCTCCTTCAAATTGTTTTTGATTCAGCGTTTATGACCAACCCACAAATGGGTAAATGGCCATGAAATATCCCATATTTTTCTCTGGATAAGTTTTGCTATACTTGTAGAGTCATAATTAGACCTATACTTATCGGTTGGCCTACTCTTTGATTACCTGACTCCCACCAAAGGGAACAAAGCGTGTAGTTGGTGAATGCAGCCAGATGACATGTCAGGTTACTCTTCCGTCACTTCCAGTGAAGGCACAGTGCATAGTGCTCAAGTCTTTCCGTGACACTATGCACTGAAGACCTCCATGCACTGTGCACTGACACAAGTACATGGTATGAGGCATAAGGATAGACTAGGTTGTGAGAGGGGGTCCGCAGAAAAAGTAGTATAGCACGACTCAAGTAAGGGGGGGGGGCTGCAGATGGATTATCTGGCACAAACCATCTTTTTACGTTTGTAAACAATGACTAGGCTCATTGTGCATGGTCCCTGGCTGTCGAACTAAACTAGAAATACACTCAAAGAGTGCAGACCTCCTCCAATGAAGCTGTTTGATTGAATATTGGACTATGTTACAAACTGGAGTAAGAAACTGGCATGTCAAAATTAGCCCTATCTCGCAATGGTGAAGAATCTTTAAAAGAACGATTGAGCAAAACAGCATGGGATTTCCCAGGCTATCATTCTTGGGGGTGCTACAGCATTTCGTCCAGGGCAGCTCTCGGGCACTATGTTGCCTACTGCATGAGGTCATATCTGGTTGTCTTCTGCATGAGATTTTTCTCGGGGTGGCAATGCTATGAGGACCTCTCCAAGGGGGTTTCCGCGGTCTATGCCTAATAGGGCCGGATTATCCATTAGGGGCAGTGGCACAGGACTCAGGGGCACCAAGCATTTTTGACCAGTGAGGGGGCACAAACTTAACACATGTTCATAAAGGGGCACCAGTGGTATAGTGTACAGGGACACCACATTGGCTTAATAGAGTAGACCTGATGCCTATTGTATGTGTTGAATGTGTAGGGTTGGCCTACAAATCAGTCTGTATTCTGCTGTAGAAAGTAGGCCCATAATATTTGATGAATGTATGGCAAATTAATGGTCATGCAAAATGAGACAAAACAAGCAACCAACCAAACGAGTTATACTGACATATTACTGTCATTATTATATCCCCGAAACGCGGAGCGTCGGGGATGTAATGGTTTTGCGTGCACCGCCGCCGCCGCCGCCGCGTCCGCGTCCGCCGCGTAAGGTCTTTCGTGTTAACGCGATAACTTTTGAACGGATGTTTGGATTTGTCCCAGATTTGGTGTGTGAATGCTCTAGGGCAGGTTCATGAACTGATTCGAGTTTGGAGGTCAACAATTTCAAGATGGCCGAATTTTTGTTTGGTCCATAACTTCTGACCGGGTGGATGGATTTGTCCC
>NW_026946316.1:0-16157 GCF_034702125.1 Engraulis encrasicolus | reverse complement strand
ACTACGCACACACATAAGCTCTCGTCTTTTGTGTGTCCAGGCCCCCTGCCGAGAATGGTGTCAGTGAATGACGCAGCCGGTGCCAGAGGGGACAGAGAGATGAGAAAAAAATCCCTCCATTCTTTCCACAATTTTGAATGGTTGCTGTGAGCTGATAGTTTTTTCAATCGTTACGAAAATCCATACCTGGGTGCAACATAGTGTGAAGATGACCTGTGTACCAATATTTTGAAAATTGGAAGTACGGTTCAAAAGCTACAGGCAAAAATGTAGCTAAAACTTTGACCTGTTGGTGGCGCTACAGAGTTTGAGCTGGGGATCTGATTTTTTTTTGTGGTACGTCATGGGATGGACTACTATGTGTGTGAAAAATCCTAGCCTAATTCGACAAACGGTTGCTGAGATATGACCTCACTTCCTGTTTTGCCACTTTTACGACAATTTTGATTGGCTGTCACGGCTAAACGATAAAAGATATCCAATATTCCTTGAGACCCCATGTGTAGCTCAGTCCAGAGATACTATATACCAAGTTTCGGGCGAATTGGTGAAAAATTGCGGGAAAATTAGCATTTTTATCGAATTTCACAAAATTCAAAATGGCGGGAAAACTATCCAGGCGGAAAATGACGTCATAGTGTGCGTTGGATTCGTCTTGGCTCAAGGAATCCAGGGATACCAAGTTTATGAAAATTGGCCCAGCGGTTCAAAAGTTACAAGCAGAAATGTACCTGCAACTTTGACCTGCTGGTGGCGCTAGAGTGTTGGGGCTGGGGACCTGTAAATCACTGTGGGTAATGCTGAGACTATCCCTAATGTGTGTGCCAATTTACAGCATTTTCCTACCTACGGTTCTATGGGCTGCCATAGACTTGCTAAGGAGAGGAAAGAGGTGACATAATAATAAATATAGCTGCAAGCAGCAATGCGGGGCCAAGCAGTAAACTTGCCAAAGTCGCCACGGCAACAGAAGGAACTGCAGCGCCCCCTTTGGCCCAAATCTCGCCAATGTTGGTGTGCATTCCTTGGGGGGGGAGTGTGCTCACATGAACCAAGTTTATTTTGAATCCCTTAAAGGGCTGCCGAGATATAAGCTCACTTCCTGTTACCTGTTGGTGGCGCTAGAGAGTTTGAGCTGGGAATCTGGAGTTTTTGGGGGGAGGTCAGGGGATTGACTTGTGTGTGTGCAAAAAATAGCTAAAAGAATCTGACAAACGGTTGCTGAGATATGACCTCACTTCCTGTTTTGCCACTTTAACGACAATTTTGATTGGCTGTCACCTCCAAACGATAAGAGGTATCAAAAATTCTTTGGATACCCTGATGCTTATTAGTCTGAAGATGATGTGTACCTTTTTGCAGGTCATTCTGGCAAAGATTGTGTGACAAGTAACATTTTATTGAATTTTACGAAATTCAAAATGGCGGAATTTCCCTTCTGCGTTGACATAACATCATATAGTGCGTTGGATTCGGCTTGGCCCAAGGATTCTAGTGATGATAATATATTTTACATCGTGTATATGGTTTAAAAGCTAAAGGCAAAAATGTAGCAAAATTTTTGACCTGTTGGTGGCGCTACAAAGTTTGAGCTGGGGGTCTGATTTTTTTCCCCGTAGGTCATGGGATGGACATCTATGTGTGTACAAAATTCTAGTCGAAACCGACAAACGGTTGCTGAGATATGACCTCACTTCCTGTTTTGCCACTTTTACGACAATTTTGATTGGCTGTCACGGCTAAACAATAAAAGATATCCAATATTCCTTGAGACCCCATGTGTAGCTCAATCCAGAGATACTATATACCGAGTTTCGGGCGAGTTGGTCAAAAATTGCGGAAAAAATAGCATTTTTATTTAATTTCATAAAATACAAAATGGCGGGAAAACTATCCTGGCTGAAAAGGACGTCATATAGACAGGTCATCAGCTGGGAAAATTAGGCCTTTCGTACTACCACACTTTTCTCTGTGGATTACTGACCAGAAGGCCTATTGGAAGAAATTAAAACATGGGGTCACGTGAATTTTTGCGCAGAATTCAATATGGCCGCCAATTTCCAAAATGACTTGTTTTCATGCATTATTACATTGTACTATAAGGTGATATTCATGAAACATTAACTACTTTCAACACTATTCTGTCATATTTCCTTACATACATGTTTACAAAGGTTGACTAAACTAAAACAAATGAAAATAAAGTTGGCCACCTTGCAATATCCAAAGGGAAAATAATGATTGAAATGCATATAGAGAGTCTATGGCTGGGAAAATTAGGCCTATTGTCCTGTCAGGGTTTTCACAGTGGATTACAGACCAGAAGGCCTATTGAAAAAGATTAAAAAAGATTAAAACTTTCTAAAGCCTTCTAAAATGTGCTCCAAAATTAAAAAATGTTCTTTGTTTTTCAGAATGGCAGACTTTTACACATTTTTCTGACTACTGTAAGGCCATAATTATCAATAAAGATTAACTTTTTTCAGTGAAATTCCGTTCTATCTCTTCGTTCTATCTACAGACGTGAGTACAAAGGTTGGCAACAGAAAGATGTAAATATATATGAGTGATTCTACGATTCGCCTACGCTTTTGGCAAAAGCAAAATGTCAATTATCAGTATTTTTTTTAACTAAATGACCTAGATGTTTACATAGTGTATATATTTAAGTTTCCAAACAAACAAATTGGCAAGCTTAATCTTAAATCATTTGATAAATACTCTAATGAAAGCGAACATTTGCTTAATTATTTTGTCAACAGTGTTATGGACAAATACTATGTCATTTCAAACATATATAAAAATACTACAGAGTTGAAACAATATACGTTTGAAAGTGCTTATGTCCCTTAGCAATAATGTTGTCATTAATCTGTGCAACTGATATAGAAAATGTGATTGTTGAGCTTCATAAGTAGGATTTTATGATTCACTGTGATACAGACTGACACATTTTTAATTATAAATCCCTGTAACGTCTGATTTGAATTTAGTCACCCTTCTTACACAAGACTTCCCTCTCCAGAGATAATCCCTAGTGTTTTGGATTTTTCCAACACATAAGGGATCAATAGCTCAAAAACACTTTCAAAACAGTCAACCGTGTTACTCAACTGTGTTATGGTCAACAGTGCAGGGGAACAAGTCGGCACTTTTTTAGGAGAAAAAACAGAGCAGACAAACCCATCTCCCTAGAACACAAATTATTTTGTTTGTTTGTCTGTCAATAAGGAGATAAATTGGCAAAAACATACTCCTCCTCAACTGTCATCAGTGTTGCCAGATTGAGCTGGTTCCCGCCCAATTGGACTGCTTAGGATGGCCGTGTGCGGGTAAAAATGACATCTATCAGAAAAACCTGCCCACTTTTTGCCAAAGAAATCAATAGAATTGGGCGGGATTTTGTGCTTCTATGCGGATTTTGAACATTTTTTGGGCTGGAAATCATCAGCCTCATCTGGCAACCCTGACTGTCATAGCTAATTGTAACACCATTGACGGTAACACGGCTTGACATTTCAGCCATTTTTATGATGTTGTGCTAACTGAGGACCTCAGAAGTTCCACCACAACACCTTAATCAATTCATGTATCTGTATGCTTTATCTGTGTTTTTCTACATGTGATTTCTAATTCAGATTCTTATGAATATGTTGATAACACAGTTGACAGGCAATTTTCCCGCTATGAGAATATGGAAAAGAATGGATTAAATTATGGAAGGATGGAGTTCAGAACTTACCAAAAAGTCTTCCCATATCCTGCCAAAGAGGTTATGACATCACGTGATGTTATTCGTATGGCCTAAGACCAAACCATTACTGATTTATGGAGGGGGTTTCAGACCGTGACACGGTTAACACAGTTTTCGTGGACACACACAAAATGGCACATTTCATGTATAATGGAAAGGACAGTGGTCTTTCTGACAGTTTTGTCATATTGTGATGATTACTGTGAATCAACATTTGCAATCGTCTTGGGCAAAACAAGTTTCTTTACATGCTAATATGAAGACTGAATCTGACATTTGGAAAACAGGACGGCATGAAAACGCCCAAAACCAGTATTAAATATTCAACCAGTATTAAATATTCATTCTTGCTGAGGGAAATAATGCCATGTCTACACTTTCTGTATTATATGAAAGATAAATGTTTTCTAATGTCCAAAACATCATTGGATGCAGTTAATAGTTAGTGGAATTGGCAAATAAAATCCATGGACTTAAAAGCGTAGCCGAATTGGAGAATCACTCCTATGGCAACCTTTGAAATATCCTAAGGATTGTTGTCAGAAAATGATTGAATTACACATACACAGTTGACTGCTGAAAAAATACTATTGACCTGCCAAACTTTCCACATTGGATTACTGATAAAAAGTTTTTCAGGCCTACATTTTTTTTGCAATAAAGCAAGGGTGCGTGTGCGACGTGTGTGCGCGTGCGTGCGTGCATGTATCCCCCGCTCATCTTTCCCCTGCTCTACAGTGTCCCACCCCCTCACTCATCCCCCCACACACACACACTATTCTGCCCACCAAACCCCTCACTCACCCCCCCCCCCCCATGCTACTCTGCCCCCCCCACCCCTAATCTTCCCCCCTACGTTCACCCCCCCTGACTCATTTCCCCCCACACAAAATACTCGCCCACCCCCATCCAATGTGAAAAGTTTGGTAGGTCAACCCCCCCGAACTCAACTTACCCCCCCCCCCCCCCCCACACACACCACGCACACGCAATATTCTGCCCCCCAACCCCGACTCATTTCCCCCCACACACTACTCTGCTGCCCCGCTATCCCCGCTCCCCCCCTCATCCCCCCGCTCCTCCAAATCATTCGGTCCCCCCTACCCCACCCATCTGTCTCCCCCTATTCTACAGTCTAACCCCCTCTCCCCCGCCCCCAACACACACACACCCACACCCACACACAAGCATGCACGCAGACACACACACATTTGATTACTTTTATTTGGACCCAAGAGACAAGCATTAAGGTACAAGATCCAAATATTTTGGAATAGGCTATTGACAGGCTGGCAGATTTTAAAATACTTTAAAATACACTTACTTATGCCAGTATTGTTGTTACAAAAAATGAAACATCATTCAAAGTTAAACAAAACATCTTCGTCTCCATATTTGTATGCTACCTATTATAGCTGAAACAGAGCAAAATTTTGCCAGTGTTTTTGCGCACCCTTTCTGTAGTCCCGCAATCTGCAGTCTGCAGCCCACAAACACACGCACGCGCACACGCACACACACAGAGCCGGCGGGCCCATAACGCTCACTACGCTCTCTGCGTAGGGCCTCGCGTTGCCCATGACGTCACTTACGTTGAAGTTAATACAAAATAAAAAAAAATTAAAAAATAGGCTAATTTAAAAAACGACGAACTTATTATTGATTCCGTCACGTATCTAGGCCTACGTGGTTCACCCCTTCCTCTGTTGTTAATTTCGGATGGAACAGGATTAATCTTGAGTGAGAATCTCACAACAATGCCCGTTCCTGCCCATGTCAGTCAGTGCGCATTACAAGCGTTCCTGTTTGCGTTACCGCGGGAACTTAAGTCCGCCTGTGTAATGGAATCAACAGGAAGAGTCAAGGAAATTATGTCTTGCTGTCAATGTCTTACTGCTGTTTCGAAAGCTGTAGTAGCTGCCTAGTTGAGAAACATCAGTTGACTTCTAGCCGACGAAACGTGAGTGCAATCGAATTAGAAGAGTAGGCCTAGATGGGAAGGGGTGCCGTGTGTGTGTGTGTGTGCGTGTGCTTGCGCCCGCCCGCCTGGGAGGGGGGAGGAGAGGAAAGGGACGGGTCGCGCGTCTGTGTGTTAAGATGTGTGCGCGATTGACGCTGCGATTATGATCTGTCTATCTCCCGAATATTTTATTGAATAATTTACTCAGTAGCCTAGTCCTCCATCAAGTCGGTTACTCTAATCAGCTCGCCAAAACAATGAAAGTCGTGTGTGGGTGTCGTGCGCAGCCCCACTTGCAGAGGGAGATGGAGAGTGATCAACAAACTTTTAACAGCGAAATACGACGCAATATGCTAAACTCCGCTTGGAGGAGAAATGCAACCTGTTCATTTTACTCCTCCTGGCGAGAGAAAACTTGGCGCGCAGTGTATTCACTTGCTCACCTACTTTAAGTAGGCTACTTTCACATTACCACCACGTCTTGCATGTGCAAGCCTTATGTCTTTAGATGTGCAAGCCTGGCCTCCAATATCTAATGTAGGATACTCTTAGGCAACACCTGTGATAATAATTCATTTCTAAATTTATGGATAGACAGAGTTTTTTTTCCAAATTCTTTAGATTAGGCCTACTAAGTACTATGCCACATTGTGAAACTCCCACGGTGGTACCAATGCCATTTTTTATTTTTAACCTTTGTGGGTAATAATTTAATGTAATAATCATCATTTCATTCATGTATATCCACGTGTGAGTCAGTTTATCAGGCCGGAAGTGTAATCTGGCCCTAAGGTCTGAAAAACTCTAGCTAGTGTGGGAACAAATGCGCCTATGGCTGCCCAAATATATACTTGCTGGAAAAAAAACGGGGCCGGGGGGGGGGGGGGGGGGGGGGGGGGGGGGGGGGGGGGTGGGGGGGGGGGTCTGGATGACTTGATTTTTTTTTCTAGCTAGGAGGGCCCCTTGGCATATTTTTGCTTAGGGCCCCACAGAGGTCAGAACCGGCTCTGCACGCATGTACGCACGCACACACACACACGCGCGCGCGCGCGCACACACACACAGTTTGGCAGGACAGTGTGCCTTTTTCAGCAGTCCACTGTGTTTGTGAAATTCAATTCATTTGACAACATTCCTTTGGATATTTCAAAGTGGCAAGATATATATATATATATTCATGGCTTTTTCTGGACAACCTTTTACGTCTGTAAGGAGATAGGACGGAATTTAACTGAAAATAGGTAATCTTTATTTAGTCAGGGTCATTTTTCCAAAAAGTTGACACCTGAAGGCAAATCATGTTAATTTTCGGCATACAACTGATTTAGGGGTATTCAAGGGTGCTGAATCCAAATCTGCCGTATGCCGGACGCAAAAATGTACCGAAATGCCTCAAACGGGCAAAATCTAATATGGCCGCCGCCACCGTGATAAAATCCTGCAATCACTTTTCTTTTGGACTAAATAAGGTATGAATTTGAAAAAAACACTTTCAGACATGGGGAAAGCCATTATGTCATCAGATTTAAGCTCAGATTGCAAGAAAATGCTTATGTCATTGGCTGGCAGCCATTTTAAAAGCAGAGAGCCTCATATTGTCAGCGATTTTTACATTTTTACTAATCTTTCAAGATCCACAAAAAATATTGCTCTTTGTCTCTGTGGACACAAATACTACAGAAAACTGCAGTGACCTGTCTACTTTCTCCTGAAAAAAGAAGTTTGTGTCTACCTTTTTCCATTCTTTAGTTATGGGCAGTAGAACATGGGATGACACCACAAATAAACACTGATTTTTGACCCCAAAATACTGCACTTCTCTCTGCCCATATTTTCGCTTTAAGGATATATTGTCTTTGATAGTGTTCATGTTTGATGTGCAACATTTTCAGGGGGTTTGAAGGGTGCTTAATGCCAATATGATGTATAAATAAATGCATATTCCCATAGTACATCAAAATGAAGGAATCCAATATGGCAGCTGTCACCAGTCTACAGTGTACGTTTCTTTGATTACACAAGGTAAACTCTTAAGTACATTATGTAGCATTAGGTTTTCATACAGGGAGAATTAATTTCCTTACTCAGATTTAAGATAGATATCAAAGGAAATTATTTCAGTGTAGTCTGAATTCATGATTGCAACAGGAACATAGGGTGACACCACAAAAAACAATATTTTTGACCCCAAAATACTGCACTTGTCTCAACCCACATTTTTGCTTTAAGGACAAAGTGATTTTTAGTAGAATTCATGTTTGATATGCAGCATTTTCAGGGGTTTTGAAGGGTGCTTAATTCAAATATTCAAATATGCTGTGTATTAGGCTCAAAAACCTCTTTAATAGGCCTACCTCAAAATGAATTAATTGAATATGGACGCCATCACCAGACAAGGTGGACTCTTAATTACATTGTAGCTATAGGTTGTCATACATGGAGAATTCATCTCCATACTCAGATTTAAGATTAGAATCAAATGTCATGATTTCATAGGTTGAATTCATGTTTACAAGTGACAGTTGACTTTCATGTCAATAAGCTGTTCTTTTGAATGAAAATGTTTTCTCTACTTCCACTTTTATTTTAATGCTTATTATAACATGATGCAATATGTCCACCTCAATCCACCTCTTCCATTATGAGACAAATTTACACACATAAGTCTGAATGTGTCTAAATATAATATGCACATCTACATTTTATACAGGAATTCATTGTTTGCCGATTTTATTGCGGCGCTTACATTATATCTTTGAATGGTGGAAAGGTGAAACGTGGATCAAAACAGTTTATGTTATTGTGAGGAATTTACTTGATATATGTTAACTCATTCCCAACCATTAGGCCTATCAACCTCCTCCTCTCCAGTGATTTGGCAGGACACACAATATCATGCACTGCATGGCACTTTTGCTGCAAATGCAACAAAAGCAAAGTATGACGTTTTGCAATGATCAGTCCTATCTAATTCAGATGTCACGTGGTTACATAAAATGCCCCACATTATCAAATCTCTATATTGAGTCAGGCCCACATACCCCTTCCTATCCTCCTGCCAGTCACCGAAGTGGGATGGGTGGTATTGGACAGGGCTTTAGTCCCACTGCTCCTGTATCTGCCACTTATACATGGGTTCTCATTCTTTATCAACACAATGTTATGAAGAGGGGCAAGACACTGGCAGCCAACCACGTGAGCTAATTTTTTTGACAGACAGCGGTTTCCAACAATCAGAGGCTGAGTTGTGCACTGCTAGGTTCGCAGTCAGGTTATAGTGGTGTGGATCGGCACTGCCCTCACGATCTGATTCGATCACGATTCGGGAGGTAGTAGATCCGATTCGATTCGATTCTATTAGATCCAATCCGATTCGATTCAATTCTACAATGCATTGCAATGCATTTCATTTCTACTGAACGCAAAGCAAATGTTCAGCCATGATGAGGAAATACAAGTAGTCAGATACTGAGCAACAATTTATTGGCTGTTTTCTGTATCAGTCTGTATCAGTCTTGCAATGTTTTGAAGTGTTTTTATTTAATTTAACATTCATTTGCTCCCGAAATATCCATGGAAGTAATTGAAACTTAAAAAAATTGCCGGATTGATTCTGGAACTTGCCGGATCTGGATCTGGATCGTCAATGCCCCGGATCGATTCGGATCGCCGAATCGATCATTGTTGACACCACTATCAGGTTATAAACAAAATTTAGAACCCATATATTCTCAAGGCACACAAAGACATCACAACTTGTGCGTGAAAATCAGTATAAGTTGTTGAACAAACATGTCTGACGTCTTAACTTTGGCTATGTAGGACCGTCTAACAGACATGCCTCACAAAATATCCTGCCGTAGAATACAATTACAATGTAGAACCGTTTGTAAGAACACCGGCCAAATCCTACCGGCAACATTGCTCCACAGAAAACTGGTATCAGAAGTAGTGTGGAGTCAAGTCTCTTGGCGGAAGTACGTAGGATGGTGCACAAGGCTAATAGAAATGGGCACCCTCCTGTCTTTCTCACAGCACATGAACACAATATTCAAAAAAGGACATTCAAAGTCAGCAAGGACCTTCTGATTTCTGATACCTCCTCCTCGTATAACTTAACCCAATGTGTCCTGGAGACACTATACAGGTTTATCAGGATCTTGAGATTTTAGCTGCTTTATTAACTATGTGCACAGTTAAACGTTGCAGTGTTAATTCAACACTTGAAGAGTTAATTTAAGTCCAAATGATGCCCAATCAACTCTCTAAGTGTTAAATGAGCACTGCAGAATTAACTGTGAGGGTAGAGCTGAATGAACACATTTCAATGCAAGGGGAGGGTATTGGCTTTTAAATGTAACTCATTTCATGTTTGTATGTGGTTCGGAGGTTGAGATATTAGGCTGATAATAGGAAGAGGGCACCCTTTCCCAAAAAGGGCTTAGGACAAAATGGGTTAATTAGCAGTCCATTTTTGAACATTGTGTTCATGTGCTGTGAGAAAGATGGGGAGGTGCCCATTTCTGTGCCTAGGCACCTTAAAACTACCACTTGCTCTTCTGCATGCCCTTGTCTCTCTCTCTCCGTCTGAGCACCGTTATTGATACACTGCAGATGTACATTCCAGTATATTTTAACTAGGCCAATTTAAAGTCTATACTTGCACAATTCTACCAACAGAAGATAACAGACAGACTCTCTTTTCCTCCTGCTCCCCTGTTCAGCAGGGCTGGATCCCCACATGGCTGCATGCTGAGCCCCCATCTAAAGTCTATCCGTCCATGACTGCAGTATGGCCAGCAAAAGGGACTGAAGGTGGCAGCCTGGTGTACAGAGACAGAGACAAATTTCTCTAGCTCTGAATGAAAAGAAAACCAAAGAGATCATTGCTGCATTCAGGAGGCACACCTATAGCGAGAATAGACCTAGCCCTTTCTGAACTTCCCACTGTCTCAACAGAGCTAAAACATTGTCTTGGACATTATCCTGGTTCTGAGTTCTTGGGTCTCTACAGATGTATCATTGGCACTACAGATGTATCATCAAAGTAAGGACCAAAGACTAAAACCACATTTCACACACATGGACTGTCTGACTGTTCATTACAATCTCTTGTTCCCCTGATCTCCTTCCATCCTCCGGCTGTTGTGCAATAATTGATACAGTGCAATGTGTTGAACTGTATTCTTGCCGTACTACAGAACAAAGGCCAGCCTTGTAATTAATGGTTATAATTGTCACAGAGTGGCCATCTCAGCTGAAATATGTACAGTACATTAAGCAAGACAATCTATGCAATAACTTTGGATGACTGATGTGCAATACCAGCCTGAGTATGTCCTTTGTGTATATATTCACACACACACACACACACACACACACACACACACACACACACACACACACACACACACACACACACACACACACACACACACACACACACACACACACACACACACACACACACAATGCCACTCCCTTATCTTCACTCTATTCTATTCTATTCTATTCTATTCTATTCTATTCTATTCTATGTGTTATTCACATCAGTCTGCCTCTTGATCCCCTTTATAGGCCTAGATATACAGTGATCTGAGCACAGCAATTAAACCGGCAAACATGAAGTAATTCCCATTGTACAAAGGATAATATAAAAAAATATTCGATTTAGGGACATTCAGACTCTTGTGTGTATTTATTTTTTATGGGCGAAGAGGTGTGGAAACATTGTGAGGTGGTTTGAGGTGGAAACATTTTTCATGGTATAATGCATTAAAAGTGTAATTGAAATAGGGAGAGATTTAAATACAAATGGTCAATTTATGGAAAAGATAATCTCCTGTTGCAAACATGAATTCAGTCTACACTGAAATAATTTCCTTTGATATCTATCTTAAATCTGAGTATGGAAATGAATTCTTGTAGGAAAACATAATGCTACATAATTAAAAGTACTTAAGAGTTTACCTTGTGTAATCAAAGAAATGTACACTGTAGACTGGTGACGGCGGCCATATTGGATTCCTTCATTTTGATGTACTATGGGAATTAAAGGCATTAAGCACCCTTCAAACCCCCTGAAAATGTTGTATATCAAACATGAACACTATCAAAGACAATATGTCCTTAAAGCAAAAATATGGGCAGTGAGAAGTGCAGTATTTTGGGGTCAAAAATCAGTGCTTTTTTGTGGTGTCATCCCATGTTCTACTGCCCATAACTAAAGAATGGAAAAAGGTAGACACAAACTTCTTTATTCAGGTGAAAGAAGACAGTTCAGTGCAGTTTTCTGTAGTATTTGTGTTCACAGAGTCAAATAGCTTTTTTTCTGTGGATCTTGAAAGATTAGTAAAAATGTTAAAAATCGTTGACAATATGAGGCTCTCTGCTTTTAAAATGGCTATCATGTCAATGACATAAGCATTTTCTTCCAATCTGAGCTTAAATCTGATGACATAATGGCTTTCCCCATGTCTGAAAACATAAAAATAAGTGCTATTTTCAAATTCATACCTTATTTAGTCCAAAAGAAAAGTGATTGCAGGATTTTAACACGGTGGCGGCGGCCATATTGGATTTTGCCCGTTTGAGGCATTTCGGTACATTTTTGCGTCCGGCATACGGCAGATTTGGATTCAGCACCCTTGAATACCCCTAAATCAGTTGTATGCCGAAAATTAACATGATTTGCCTTCAGGACCTTAAATAAGCACCTTTTCAGAAATCCTGCCTAGACTAATTGATAATTGTGGCCTTACAGTACTGAGAAAAATGTATGAAAGTCTGCCATTCTGAAAAACATTTTGAATTTTGGAGCACCTTTTAGATGGCCCCAAGTTTTAATCTTTTTCAATAGGCCTTCGGGTCTGTAATCCATTGTGAAAACCCTGACAGGACAATGGGCCTAATTTTCCCAGGCATAGACTCTCTATGTGCATTTCAATCATTATTTTCAGCACTTTCCTTTGGATATTGCAAGGTGTCCAACTTTATTTTCATTTGTTTTAGTTTAGTCCTCTCTAAACATGTATGTAAGGAAATAAGACAGAATAGTGCTGAAAGTAGTTCATCATGGATATCACCTTATAGTACAATGTAATAATGCATGAAAACAAGTCATTTTGGAAAATGGCGGCCATATTGAATTCTGATCAAAAATTGACGTGGCCCCATGTTTTAATTTCTTCCAATAGGGCTTCTGGTCAGTAATCCACAGAGAAAAGTGCGGTAGGATGAAAGGCCTAATTTTCCCAGCTGATGACCTGTCTAATAGGGTGCGTTGGATTCGTCTTGGCCCAAGGATTCCAGGGATATCTAGTTGATGAAAATTGGCCCAGCGGTTCAAAAGTTACAAGCAGAAATGTACCTGCAACTTTGACCTGTTGGTGGCGCTAGAGTATTGGGGCTGGGGACCTATAACTCGCTGTGGGTGATGTTGATGCTGCCTCAAATAGGTGTGCCAATTTACAGCATTTTCCTACGTACGGGTCTATGGGCTGCTATAGACTTACAGTGAATTTTACAAAATTCAAAATGGCGGAATTTCCCTTCTGCGTTGACATAACGTCATATAGTGCGTTGGATTCGCCTTGGCCCAAGGATTCTAGTTATAATAATATATTTTACATCGTGCATATGGTTTAAAAGCTACAGGCAAAAATGTAGCTAAAATTTTGACCTGCTGGTGGCGCTACAGAGTTTGAGCTGGGGGTCTGAATTTTTTTTCATTAGGTCATGGGATGGACATATATGTGTGTACAAAATCCTAGCCGAAACCGTCAAACGGTTGCTGAGATATGACCTCACTTCCTGTTTTGCCACTTTTACGACACTTTTGATTGGCTGTCATGGCTAAACGATAAAAGATATCCAATATTCCTTGAGACCCCATGTGTAGCTCAGTCCAGAGATACTATATACCGAGTTTCGGGCGAATTGGTCAAAAATTGCGGAAAAAATAGCTTTTTTATTGAATTTTACAAAATTCAAAATGGCGGGAAAACTATCCTGGCGGAAAATGACGTCATATGGTGCGTTGGATTCGTCTTGTCCCAAGGATTCCAGGGATACCAAGATTATGAAAATTGGCCCAGCGGTTCAAAAGTTACAAGCAGAAATGTACCTGCAACTTTGACCTGCTGGTGGCGCTAGAGTGTTGGGGCTGGGGTCCTATAAATTGCTGTGGGTAATGCTCAGACTAGCCCGAATGTGTGTGCCGATTTACAGCATTTTCCTACCTACGGTTCTATGGGCTGCCATAGACTTGCTAAGGAGAGGAAAGAAGTCAACGTAATAATAAGAATACCAGTTAACACTATAGGGGCCTTCGCCAGCTTCGCTGCTTGGCCCCTAAATATAGCTGCAAGCAGCAATGCGGGGCCAAGCAGTAAACTTGCCAGAGTCGCCATGGCAACAGAAGGAACTGAAGCGCCCCCTTTAGTCCAAATCTCGCCAATGTTGGTGTGCATTCCTTGGAGGGGAGTGTGATCACGTAAACCAAGTTTAGTTTGAATCCGTTGAAGAGCTGCCGAGATATGAGCTCACTTCCTGTTACCTGTTGGTGGCACTAGAGAGTTTGAGCTTGGGGTCTGGATTTTTTGTGGGAGGTCATGGGATGGACTAGAATGTGTGCAAAAAATCCTAACAGAAATTGACAAACGGTTGCTGAGATATGACCTCACTTCCTGTTTTGCCACTTTTACGACAATTTTGATTGGCTGTCACCTCCAAACGATAAGAGGTATCAAAAAATATTTGGATACCCTAATGCCTATCAGTCTGAAGATGATGTGTACCTTTTTGCTGGTCATTCTGACAAAAATTGTGTGACAAGTAGCATTTTATTGAATTTTACAAAATTCAAAATGGCGGAATTTCCCTTCTGCGTTTACGTAACGTTATATAGTGCGTCGGATTCAGCTTGGCCCAAGGATTCTAGTGATAATAATATATTTTACATTGTGCACATGATTTAAAAGCTACAGGCAAAAATGTAGCTAAAATTTTGACCTGTTGGTGGCGCTACAGAGTTTGAGCTGGGGGTCTGATTTTTTTTTCAGTAGGTCATAGGATGGACATCTATATGTGTAAAAAATCCTAGCCGAAACCGACAAAGGGTTGCTGAGATATGACCTCACTTCCTGTTTTGCCACTTTTACAACAATTTTGATTGGCTGTCACGACTAAACGATAAAAGATATCTAATATTCCTTGAGACCCCATATAAATCTCAGTACAGAGATACAATATACCGAATTTTGGGCGAAATGGTCAAAAATTGCGGGAAAAATAGCATTTTTATTGAATTTTACAAAATTCAAAATGGCGGGAAAACTATCCAGGTAGAAAATGACGTCATATGGTGCGTTGGATTCGTCTTGGCCCAAGGATTCCAGGGATATCAGGTTTATGAAAATTTGCCTAGCGGTTCAAAAGTTACAAGCAGAAATGTACCTGCGACTTTCACCTGCTGGTGGCGCTACAGTATTGGGGCTGGGGACCTATAACTCGCTGTGGGTAATGTTGATGCTGCCTCAAATATGTGTGCCAATTTACAGCATTTGTCTATGTATGGTTCTATGGGCTATCATAGACTTGCAGTGAATTTTACAAAATTCAAAATGGCGGAATTTCCCTTCTGCGTTGACATAACTTCATATAGTGCGTTGAATTCGGCTTGGCCCAAGGATTCTAGTGATAATAATATATTTTACATCGTGCATATGGTTTAAAAGCTACAGGCAAAAATGTAGCTAAAATTTTGACCTGCTGGTGGCGCTACAGAGTTTGAGCTGGGGTTCTGATTTTTTTTTGTGGTAGGTCATGGGATGGACTACTATGTGTGTACAAAATCCCAACCTCATTCAACAACCAGTTGCTGAGATATGACCTCATTTCCTGTTTCACCATTTTTACGACAATTTTGATTGGCTGTCACGGCAAAACGATAGGACATATCTAATATTCCTTGAGACCCTATGTGTAGCTCGGTCCAGAGATACTATATACTAAGTTTCGGGCGAATTGGTCAAACATTGCGGGAAAAATAGCATTTTTATTGAATTTTACAAAATTCAAAATGGCGGGAAAACTATCCTGGCGGAAAATGACGTCATAGGGTGCGTTGGATTCGTCTTGGCCCAAGGATTCCAGGGATACCAAGTTTATGACAATTGGCCCAGCGGTTCAAAAGTTACAAGCAGAAATGTACCTGCAACTTTGACCTGCTGGTGGCGCTAGAGCGTTGGGGCTGGGGTCCTATAAATTGCTGTGGGTAATGCTGAGCTTCGCCAGCTTCGCTGCTTGGCCCCTAATAAGAATACCAGCTAAAACAGTAGGGGCCTTCGCCAGCTTCGCTGCTTGGCCCCTAATAATGAAGAAAACCTACTAACTCTATAGGGGCCTTCGCCAGCTTCGCTGCTTGGCCCCTAAAAATCTGTG
>NW_026946315.1:0-16131 GCF_034702125.1 Engraulis encrasicolus | reverse complement strand
TTTTTTATTTTTCAATTTATCATAATTCATATTCTGAGAGTAGTTGTATTCCAAGGTGATTGTGTAATATGTAGAGCCAGAAAAGAGCTTTCAAACAACACCACAGGCATCTTTTTGTGACTAACACTGACTGATATATTCAAGGCTGAATGTATAGTGTCCTACCCTCACATGTGAACCTTTCCTAGTCTGTTTCTCCCTTAACCCATTGACGCCGGTTGTTGCGTTACGCAACATTGGCCCTGACGCCGGTTGTTGCAAAACGCAACATTATTGATTTGTCAATATTTTCAAGACGCATGGGAGATGCAATGCACAATATTGTGTTCAAATACACAAGAGGTGGGTGTTCTCGATTTTTTAAAGATCATGTGGCAAAAAAAAAGTTTGATTCGTCGACAAAAATGTCAAATGAAATCAACCATGCTCTCTTCTGCAGACGTGGGTTGTTTAGCCATTTCACACAGGTAAAAAAAAAAAAAAAGGCTGTGGTTCGCGAGACACGTTGTTACAGCGAACGTGAAGTTCAGTTGAAAGGTAATGAACAGATTTTAATCGAGGAAAGGAAATATGATTGAAGACCCTTTAGATAGAGAGCAGGAGTGTGATTTGCCGCGGCTGCCTGAGAGCCCGCATGAAGAGGTAGGCGAGTGGCTTCCAAATAGACAGTCAGCTAGATTTCGCCCCCGACGTTACCAAAAGTTCACTCCGACACTCGGGGCAATTGGCGAAGGTGCCAATATCTGAGGAAGCACGTCCTTTAGATATAGGCCTATTTCAGAATATTTTCACTGAGGAACTTTCAGATATGGTGATAGCCTATTGGTGAGGCAGACAACGGTAGACATGCGGATTATAGACGCGCGGCCACATATCCAGCTCAAAGTGGAGCCCCGTCTCAAAATAGGATGAAATTGCTCATCGGTCTCTGCATAACGTTTGGAGGAATAAAACGGCCATACTCGCCGGTGGGAGAGCAAGTGGCTGTAGGCCTATTAGACAAATGTCCCCCGATTTATGGCTGAATTGACTGCCTAATAATTATAATAATAATGATTATTATGATTTAGTTATAGTCGGCTATTGTAACAGTAGCAATAGCCAATAGCCTAATAAATAACAGCATCAAGCATTATCCTGAAAGCACATGAAACTTTTTTCTATCATTTGATTATGAGATATTATTTTTTTAAGGAATATGTGTTAGTGTTAATGCTGAATGAGCATTATCCTGTGAAAGCAGAGGATTTTACCTTTTAAATGCAATTTGTCCCATGTCTCTATGTGTTCCAGAGGCTGAGATATTGAATTTTTCATAGGAGTTTCCAACCATTTTTTCTTATCTCAAAAAACCCTCAGGCATTGGGGACCTTTTCTAAAAGCTGGCTCAGGCGCCAATGGGTTAATATTAGTGTCAGATTCAAACCAATGCAGTTCTGGGGTGCTACCTTGCTACTGAAAAGGCACACCAAGTATGATTGAAATCCGGGTCGGTCGGGTCCCAAAGTGTCGGATTTCACGTGAAATGACCCATATACTGTCTACCAAACCCGCATTGATTACCCCCCCCTCCCCTCACTCTTCATCTCTAATGGTCTGTCTGTCTGTCTTTACGCCTGTCTCTCTCTCTCTCTCACACACACACACACACACACACACTTTCTTTTTCCTTTTCCCTGCTATCTTTATATTGCCTTAAGTATTTGCTAACCATGCTTGACTCACACATGAACATAAGTGCCATCCCATTCCTAGCCCATGGGGTTCAATTTGATGTCGATCCACCTTCTGCTGCTATTGCAGCCTCAACTCTTCTTGGAAGGTTGTTCACAAGATTTAGGAGTGAATTATAGGATTTGGGTTCTTTTGGTTTGATGATTGGGGCTTCCATACACTAATATGCCTTACACACCTACCTACCTTACCACCCTGTACACACAGTTAGTTGCGAGCTTACATCGTTTTTTGGTGAAGGTAAATCACTGCAGTTTGATTGTCCATTTTCAACAAAATCACATTTAAAAATCCAGGTGAATACATTCTCAACTTAAGTCTCAACTTGTTGCAGTCTGGGTCTGAGCTGAGCATGCACGCACACTCACGCACGCACGCACGAGAGCTCCAAGCTGATGGTATGAAATTGGAGGCAGAAACTTTGAGATTGCACTATACTATGAAGTGTCACATAGAGCCGGTGTCGCCAGATGTACAATTATTGTACGTATTTGTACTATAATTTTGTCCTCTGTATGATCAATAATGTGTACAACAATTTCAGAGTTTTCATTTAGTTGCAACCAACCATTTGTTTTCTGTACGAAGATCCCCTCGTAGATTTTGGTATGAATAGTTGAACGTTTTCAATCTGGCCACACTGCAAAGAGTACATGCCCTAAAGAAATATAACTTCAGCATCTGAAAGCATAGCCAAGGGGCAGCTGCATCAGATCTCAGTTCATGAATGGCACCAGCTAAAACTCCTAAATGAATAAATAATTTGAGTCGATAAAATAATAATTACATTTTTACCTTCCTTGTGTCTGTCAAGTTTTGTCTATTTTGTCTAATTTTTGCCTTGACCATTTTTTTCATGTCCTCTTCGGTCACTTTTTTGTTTTTGTGACATGCATTCATGCACACACACGCACACGCACGCACGAAAAGCTATACTGTGAAGTATGTGAAAGGTGTGTGAAATGTCACTACATGAGTAAGTCACGTACTACACTGTTTGAGCTCAATAAAATGACTAGGCCTATTGTTTGTTTTATAAAATCCAAGGCTTTTTTCTGGAGATGTCTTCTCTGCCGTGAAAGTTTTGCAAGTACAGTATTTCCAATATTGCCCAATTAAATGAAAGCATGGTGTCCATGTTTACCATATCTGCAGTTACAGAGGGTGTCCTGCAGAGGGCTGTAATGAGTTGTAAAGTTCTGTATGTGTCTGCCATGATAACACACACTAAACAAACACACATAAAGTGTTTTTGTGACATGATCTGGAACAGATATTTACATGTGTACATCATACAAAAAAAATCGAGAAAATAACTTGAATCTGGACATCTGGAATTGAACAACTTAATTCATACAGTACATCCAGCCATGGGTGCCGCTAGGGGGGGAAAGGTGTTACAGATTGTAAGGGCCCAAGCACTGACAGGGGCCTAAATTTGAATCTTTCATGGGGCCCAAAATTGCTGGCGGCGCCCCTGCATCCAGCTATTTTACCATAGCTCCAGGTTTAAACTAATTTAAGACAACCAAGGGCTTCTTTCTAGAAGCAAGCAAAACGAAGAATAGTAGAAAGACTGTAAAGTTAGCAGATGACTAATAAATCATTCTTCACATACCTATCTGTCACAAGTCAGGGACAGGGAGCTAAGTGAAGCAACATGTCTCTAATCAGAGGTGTCAAAAAGTTCATAATGAGCTGATCTTGTGTGTCTGGGCCCTTCAAGGAATAATATAGGTTAACCACTTCTGCCACCCTGGCCTACAGTTTGGAAGAGGTTGTCGTTCATTGAAGTTACAGCAAGATATCCACTGAATCACTGAATGATTTTGCCAAAAGCTTGCAAAACTGTTACACAAGTGATTTCCGTTGATTTGTGTGGCCATGAAGAGAAGATCAACTGGTTCAGAAAAAGGCAGGGACAAATAAAGTATAAAAAGTGTCTTGCACTCATGCATCATGCATGTAAATATCAAGTTCAATTTTAACATTTCTTCGGACAAACATAGGCCATTCTCTCTCTCTTTCTTTTTTTCCTCTCTCTCTCTCTCTCTCTCTCTCTCTCTCTCTCTCTCTCTCTCTCTCTCTCTCTCTGCCCCCCTTCCACTGTATTTTAATACCACCATTAAAAACACACGCACACTCACGCACTCAGGCACACATACACAAACACTTGTGCAGCCGGTCCTCTATTCTTGGTTCTGTCTGTAGTCTGTGTGGCCACTTGCAGGCTTCTGCCCTTGGCGTAGCCCTCCGTCTGCCTTTTGAGTGGCCTCCCTCTGTACCCTATCACCAAATAAACACTGATAACCTACCTCTCTCAGTCTCCCACTCTCACACACCCTTACTTTCTTTCTTTCTTTCTTTCTTTCTTTCTTTTTTTCTTTCTTTCTTTTTTCATTCTTTCTTTCTTTCATCATTTACATAATCACTCATTCATTTTCTCGTTTAGTTTTTTCTTTCCTTTCACATTGGCCTCGTTTCCGTACTCTTACTTTTGGAGAGAGTGCTTGAAGTAGCCCTCTGAATTTGAAAGGACATTATCCTGTATATAGGCCTACTGTACGTATGAATGTGTACTTTTGTACTTGTTGCTTTTGTACTTTGTATAAATAAAATCACTTTCAAAATTATTGCACACAGTTATTCCTCAGGCTGTTGGTGTATTTGTGGATGGCACCGTTCCCTTTTCTGAAGTCAAAGTTGGTTATCACTCTAGTTATATCATGTTAGGTATGAATGGTCTTACTAAGCCTCCTGCTTGGCCCTTGACTTACAGAACAGGCCCTACATAGAACAGAGGTAAATGTTAAATGTAGCCTGTGTGTGTGTGTGTGTGTGTGTGTGTGGGGGGGGGGGGGGGGGGGGGGGGGGGGGGGGGGGGGGGAGGGGGGGGGGGGGGGGGGGGGGGGGGGGAGGGGGGGGGGGGGGGGGGGGGGGGGGTTATGGATGTGAATATGTTGTTGACACAGTGTATAGAATGTTATGGATGTGTATGTTGACACAATGTATGTTGTGTGCAAAAGAGTGGAAAAGGGAAGAGAGAAAGTAAAAGGAATACAGAGATGGAGATAGGGGGTAAGGTAGAGAGAGATAGAGAGAGAAAGAGAGAGAGAGAGAGAGAGAGATTTACTGTATTGTAGTTCTTCAAGTACGGCCTTGTATCAGAATAAGGGGAAAGAGGAACCCTGAAAAACAACCGTTTCATTACAGTACAGTAAGGCTAGTGTTATCTGTCCATCAAAGCCGTTAGGGCCACAAAGGAAAGATGTAGTGGCAGCCTTTCATTTGAATACTAACGGAATAACTGATGTAAGACGTGTGAAAGGGTTGTTTGAGGCCGGGCGAACCTCATGAAAGGAAGTCCTATGTTCTGGGAAAAATCTGAGAGAGGGGGGGGAGGGGGTGTCTTCAAAGCAGCTGAGGTTTGAGTTGACAATAGGGAGATAGACAGAAACAGAAAGGGGGAAAATATTAAGATTAAACACAAGTCAGTAACGGAGAGGAAAACAAAAGAAATTGAGTCAAGGGTCATTCACATCTCCACTACGATAATGATAAAGACCACTACTGTTGTGAAATTCACTGTTCAATGATTACGCTTGCTCCTCGTGAACATCAAGAAGCCGGGGATGTGATGCCCAGGGAAGGGGTCAGTTGTTCCGGGCCCCGGGTGAGAGGGGGCCCAGAAATGGGTTCTCATCACACTGTATGCATTTACAGGGGGGCCCTTTCAGATGATTTTGTCCTGGGTTAAGCTGTCAGCACCCCTGATGACAGCTATACATTTTACACCGACTGGCTGACTTCTAAAATTCGAGTTAAAGAGATTTCTACAAAGTTAGTTATCTTTGTCATCGCACATACAAATATAGTCATATATTATAGTCTGGGTCTTTGGTGTAGCGGTCAGAGCATTACTCCAGAAGGTCTTAAATCGAGCCCTGGAAGGGTAAGTCCAACTCCAACTCCTATTTGTCATTGTGACACAGCACTCCACCGCACATAAGTGTTCACTGTTCACAACGAAATTGCACTTTATGCCTCACCCGTGCAAGGGGGGCAGCCCCCAATGGCACCCGAAGGGAGCAGTGCGGCGGGACGGTACCATGCTCAGGGCACCTCAGTCATGGAGGAGGACGGGGGAGAGCACTGGTTAATTACTCCCCCCACCAACCTGACAGCTCGGGAATCGAACCGGCAACCTTTGGACTACAAGTCTGACGCCCTAACCCTTTACCCATAACTCCACTATGATTGTCAAAATGGTAGACCAAGATAAATCAAAACAAGCGTCACCAATGCAAAGGAGTGTGCTCAAGTCCAGTCTACTAACGAGACGGGATCCTCTCCTTCTTTTTCTGTGGCAGCGGCTTCCAAAAGATGTGCGCTACCGCCATCTACAGCGCTAAGGGAACTCCATTCATTCTCAACCTCTGCTGGTCTCCTTAAGGTGTACTATATGTATAAGGGACATGGGTTATTGCTATGATGAGCCAGATTTGGCATCATTGCTGTAATACCACCACCTGCCTTGCTGTAATGATATAGCCTGATGGTGGCTTCCAAGTAGGCCCATTTGACCAAATTCAGTCCTGCTGTGACGAAGACGTGACATGTGACATGGTTTCAAACTCTCGCTGTATCAAAGTGATTGCATACGGACAGTGCAACACTTAGAGCTGCTTATCCCCGTTGTCAACGGGCTGTTGATGCTTGTCGGCATACCGCCTCAGCGGTGAAGCATCCTTGAACTGGTTGGCCAAAAGTTCACTGACGTCTGTGGAGACATGTTGTCCCACGCCACACCCCTAAAAAGTTTGCAATGCACCCCACTTCAACCTCTCCTCCCCACCTGTCCCCCCACGCCTCACACGTGATGTGCTACATAGCTCAAACTGGTGTGAGCTCACTAGCCTTATTCGAGATACTGCAACGACTTCATGCGCATGTAGACAGCAATGCATTCTGGCCAGACATGCTGCATAATGATTCGATTTCCTATCCAACTTAACATGTTGCGCCGACGAGGTCACATGGTGCTAAACTATCGCGTGATGAAAGCGAATCCTGCAGTCGGACCTTGCAACTTCTGCAGTTGCTTATCCCTGTTGATGCTCGTCTGCAAGGGTCTACATACCGCCCCCGAGGTCCGGCGCCACTGGTTAGCCAACAACTCACTCACGTGTGTATAGGCGCCTTGTCTCAAGGGCGGGTTATGCTTCCTACTTGTGCCACAGAGTGAGCTTGTCGCAGCCATGATGCAGTTAATTTTGGTTTATGCCCTGTTTTGAAGCACGGTCTGCGCGATGTCATTCCACGCTGAAACTGCCTTCAATACAAAGAGTAAACTAGACGTGTCGGTTGTTTTTTAGCATCACAGACTCGACGAGAATGAAAATGAAACATTAAATCTTTATATCACGTGCATGTTTGATCGCACTGGCAGCCACAGTGGTAGTTTGGAACAAAGAAGTGGCTCATTTGTCGAGGACGAAGCGGAATGTTTCCTCGACCTCGGAACCACTGTTCAACTGTCCAAATAACTTCAGCGTCGTAACTTGCAAGCGCATGTGTTGTCTTTGGTTCGTGTAAATAAATCAAACAACAAAGCACGGGCAACTTATTTAACCCTCTAACTACCATAACGGCTGTGAACGTCCGGCTGGATCTGTAGAACGGCCGTGGCCGGCCGGAATATTTTCATATGAAAATACAGCCGAACGGCCGTCATCATGCAGTTTTTCCAGCTTTCAAACACTTAAGCTCAATATTACAGACCCTCCTCGATATACTTTCAGTATAAAAACTATATGTTTATATTATATTATTTTTCAGTATTTTTTATTTTATTACGAGATGCGCCGCTTTATGCGATTTGGCAATCCGTCCGAGATTGGATGGCTACAAACACAACCATTCTGTTTCTACAACCAATATACACTAAATATGAAAACTTCCAACCCTCTTCGATCTATTTTCATGGTCAACAGCACATGTTTATGACTATTTAGACTATTTTTAGATCATGTTGTTTTATTAGGCTTATGAGATGGTGTTCAACTGTGATGAGTTCTGCCATGGTCCTAAATAGCACAACTGTCCAGCCGATGTCTACACACTACATATTAAAAATGTAAACTGTCTTCGGTGTGTTTTCAGAGTCAAACCATATGTTGGTATCCAACTATCTTAGTTTCCTGGAACAACGAACAGCGACAGCTCTGCGTAACAGGCGCATCGTGTGAAGGAAGCGCAGCATGGTACTAGGCTACACATTTTGCGTGTCAGCTTTGGGAAAGCAGTCAAGGACTGTTACTACTCCACGTTGTCCTCCACGTTGCGTGAAGACGTTGAGTTGAATGCTAACGTCCAATATTAGCCTACCAACGTGGTGTTTGTAGCACTTCAATTCCGTATTAGTCGGTGATGCCTGGCGCGTCTTACCTGTGCCAAATTGGGAGGGGAAACTTCCTTAGAGCTCCATTCATGTCCTGTCTGCTATCGCGGACACTTCTACGGTTATCCTTACACGTCTTTGGCATGGTTTAGTTCAAACATTATTAGCTAGTGTAGTCCATTACAGTTATCGCAATCCATACCGCTTGAAAACAGGACTTCTGGGTGAACGACATTTGTTGTCGTCACATGTTCATTGTTCAACTTTGACCCTGGATGGATGGATTGATAGACTGAAGGATAGATAGATAGATGGATAGATAGATAGATAGGCCTAAATATATAGATATATAGATAGATAGGCCTAGATAATATCGGATTTTATCACATTTTTATCATTTAATCCACATCAAAGGCACTCTATAGGAATACTGAACAATTAATTATCCATAAATGATATACCATTTGAAAGTGTGTTTTCTCTACTTTAATATGAAAGTAACTTGTAATTGACACTTTTCATTTCTTTTCAAGTTATTTGACATTATTTAAAATATGACCAAAATGACAATTTTTCCTTAGAATTCCTGGTAGAATTCCGACCTATTCAAAAAAAATCCTGGTAGCTAGAGGGTTAATGAAGAGCTCACAGTCCGTAGACCGACGAAGGTTAGAACAAGGAAGTAGCGCTTGTTCTCGACTCGAGGACAGAGCAGGCTGGTCGAGAGGACCAATCAGAGACCTATTTTCGCCCTTTCACGCCGTCGCTCCCTGCGTCGAGACACAATTTTGGGGAGGTGCCCCAGAGTACCTGCGTGATGGGGGGGGCTTCACTACGTTAACTGCGCGGCTCACTGCATTACGACGCAGGGACGCTGGACTGGAGGCATAAACCACCCTTCACACCCCTATGGGGCACCTAAGTCACGCCTTTCTACTTCCGATCTATGGGGCTGGAGCGCTCAAAATTTTGAGTGAGAGTTAATGGAGCGAGTCAAGCTAAATCCTCATCCCGTTTGGCATGTGCTCCGGATTTCACATATGATGACAGTGAATTTGAAAGGTTTGGATTTGCGTCGTAAGACCACTCATTTTCGGCACGCAAGAAACGTTATTTTAGCTTTTGTGCAAAACTGTGTTGGAGACTACACGTGCGCCTCGCATATCTGACGTGAACCGAGGCACAGCCAACCCTACCGCTGCACCGTGGCTTAAGTGGCTGCACGTCGGACATGCGACGTCTGTTGTGTAGTCCAAATAATTACATATTTTTGCACACACACAACTCAAAAATCGCTTGCCAAGTGAAGTCAACAAGCACACCATTGGTTGTTATTAATTCTGAGGCACCGCATATGTGTGATCGACGGGGAAATGCGAGGTGGGTCGGAAAATAGCTTTGATCAGTCCATTACAGCCCTGTCAAAAGTTTTTGCGTTGCCAGCCCCACAAGCCACCCGGAAGGGGTGGAGACTTAGGTGCCCCATACAGGTTTGCACTGCTCCCCAATTCAGCTCCTCCTCCCCACCTGTCCCCCATACCTCACACGTGGCCTGTTAGTAGATCAAACTTGTGCAAGCTCATCGTCTCAAATTTGTGGTCGACATTCATGTGCTATGTTATTACCACCCATGCCATTTCTTGCTGACATACTCCGCAGTCATCAATGGACAAAAGTTGGTCCCGAACATGCCTAATGTGTCCAACAACCAATCAAACAACTTCTTATGATGATGCATGTATATTGTTTTTTTCTCCTTTGTGATACCAATTTTCCAGAGCAGGAAGTCTTCGCTTCACGCTGCCTTTCAATTTCAGTATTTCAGTGTACCTGTAGCATCACAGGCACACGCAGACTATCGTGGAAAACATTTGTGTCATTTGAAAAAAAAAAAACAAGTGTAGTCTTCACATCATTCTTAGACATCATTGACGTCATTCACATCGTATGCCAAGGGAAATGCCTAAGCTGAATTTGTTTGTGAATAATGAAACAGCTCTTCTCTGCAGTGTGTACTAGCCTATACATGTGTACACTGTATATTCTCTGCACTCTATAGCGTATGTGTCAACTAGATGTTTCTGCGTTACATAGTGGATTCTTTCAAAGGGTAACAAAGACACACAAAAAGGCTCAACATGGTCACACACAGACAAATACACACACCCTCTCTTTCATACACGCCCACATATAGGCCTACCTCCTTCTGATCTCACACTCCTTTGTCCATGCAAGACTTTTGTGTGGTCTGGGAGAGAGAAAACAATACATGGCTTTATATGTTACTGATGGGTCACCCAAATCAAATCAAGAAGTCTGTATAGTAAGTCAATATAACACTGTAACACAAGACTGATGGGAACACTTAAGGCCAAACTTATTAGCTAATTTGCCAAATTGACATAAAATGTTTATAGAAAACCAAATGCAAATGACCATATATACAGAATATATGTATTAAAATATATTTAATATTACAAATACTGCTCACACTGTTTGAGTGAATCACAGGGTATAAAAGTTTACACCTCATAACTCACATCTTCACACTATACGACCCGAGGGTCGGATGCGACCAGAATGCTTACACAGGGTCATCCCTATGTTTCACAGGTCCTATGTTCACCGCTACCAGGGAACTTAGAACCCTTTTTTTCAAAAAAGGGTTCTATAGTCCCTTTTCGACTAGCCCTGTTAGAACGGGGCTGCGCGCTGCTGGGGCGTGGTTTCGTTTTCTTTTTGCATTTACTCCACCCATCATCAGCTCAAACAGGGCTCAAACAGGGGCGATTATAGAATCGCGAAAGACGTGGTTCGAGGCGTGCGGAGCTGAGTTCCACTAGGCTAAATGTTGCCTGTGTTAGGATTTACCGGCATGTGAAAACACCTATCCCCACCCACGCACTTTAAAAATCAACTTTTCTGTCGGCAGTTTTTACAGTAGACAGAGAAAATTTGCTCAAGCAATTATCATGTTCTTTAAAGTAGCCTAAGTCCAGTCCTTGGCCAAGGAGTTATATTATTAGCTTATTAGGCTATTATTTTAAAATCACGCTATTTCCAAAGCTCCATGCCTCCTCCTTGTGAGAAGTCGTTTTTTTACCACCATGCAAAATAGGGCACACTAAAGTAGCCCTTTTCATTGCACATATCTTCATATAGCCTACGAACCTGCAGAGGGATGGCGAATTTGCTGTTATCAAATTAAATGTAAAAATGAAAATTTGTTACCCGATGCTTCCAAGTAGACTGCTGCCGCATGGCGAGCGTGGGTTGTTGTTAGGGCTACAGTAGGGTTAGGGTTAGGCTGCCACTGTGCACAAACTTGACATGAAATACACATGGCAGGGAGCGCTGTGGGACCGAGCGCTAAGCCCCTCACATTTGGGCTTGCAAGGGTTGCACCCAGGGTTCGAGTCCGGCCTGTCCTGGGTCATTTGCCGTCCCTACCCCGTCTCTCTCTCCACATTTGCTTCCTGTCTCTCTTCACTGTCCTGTCTGGAGTGAAGAAGAGTGAAGAAAAAAAATATATATATACTGTATATTTTAAAAGAAATACGCATGGCAACCGTTCGTGTAAGAAATATGCATGCGCAAGTATCCTGGGCCTTATACCCTTGTCATAGGCCTATACAATGCGGGAACAGGACCCTTTGTTTTAAAAAGAAAAAACAGACATGGGTAGGATCCCGCTTCCACAGTGGGCCACGACACATCAGATGACAACAGCGTGGAAGCGAAATGCGCACCTGAGGTGGACACGAGGATGCGCTCAAGTGCGAAACACACTGCCCTGGCAATTTGTGCCTTTTTGTGTATGAGTTGTGTGAAATGAAGTGTCAAATCGGGTTGCAGCACTGCTTCAACTGTGTGATTCACTCACAAGGAGCGACCAGATTTCAAACTGTTTTAATTATTTTTATACCATACAATTGCTGACCGCAAGCTGGTCATGAGGAGTAATCGCTCGTTGTTACACCATATATACCACAGAGACTGATTGACCTCCGATTGAGTCCTCATCCTGCAACGTGTCTACCACCCAACACAGTTCTCAATCAGAATGATGTCCAATGACAGCCATTGGCTAACAGCCATTCGTTAAATTAATAAGCAAGTGGAGGTAAAATTGGTGAAATGATATGCTTTGAACACTAATATAGATAATTGCAAATCAAAGCACATTCCCCTCCCTGCAAATTACTCAACACATTTAGGCTACAAGTAAATGGTTATCTTATGGGTATTGTTATGTAAGGGTTAACGTTCGGCGAGAAGGTCCATACCGTGGAATAGCAGCACGACAGAGAGAATCTTTAGACCCCGACGCGGAGCTAGCCAGGACAACAGGTGTTGTCTATCACAGCAGCTGATTAGAGTGACAAAAGACCGGACCCCCTGCGGAGTGATATGAAACATTCGCTTTAGCCACTGACTTGTATACAAGCCAGTGGCTTTAGCAGTGAACGTCTTGTTGCCATTGACAGCGGTAGCCAGGACAACGGGTGCTGTCTATCACAGCAGCTGATTAGAGTCTTGTTGAAAAGTCGCTTTAGCAGTGAAAAGTCTTGTTGCCATTGACAGCGGTCTGTTATAGACCAACCCGTCCGTTATCGAAAAATAACAGACGTCCGAACGTTGGGGAGCCCCGTTGAAATGAATGGAGCATTCGACAGATGACGTCACAACCATATAATAAGTGGTGTTGGACACTCTGATTCTGATTGTGGATCCCAGGCAGCACCAAAAAGATCAAATTACTTATCAATGCAATTAAAGACAGGTGTTTGCAATAACTCACTCCGCCACTAATTCCCTAATTAGTCTGTGATTGATTGAAATAAAATTGCTTTGGATTTAAAAGCTTCTTCAACCAATGCTTTAGCATACTGCCTTCTTTTGTGAGGTAGGGCCTACAGTGTGTGTGAGGAGCTAGTAACACTCCTACATGATGTGGGGCTTTACTGGAATGCAACACAGGTGTGGTTTTGGTTTCTAAGTTTGTTTTAGGGCTGACTTTTTAAATTATATTAGCTGTTCAATTGTTATGCCTTTTTGCTTTGCACATCTAGGCTGGCTATGTTGATTCTTGTCACCATTTCCTGTGACCTCAAATGTGTAGATGGTAAGTACTATATCTTAACATTCCTCTGTAAAGCGGCGTACACACTCAAAGCTAGCTTTTCGCTTGCTTGCTTACTCGCCACTCTTTCATGGAACGTTCACTGAAAGTTCCCGCGGCTTTAACTGCCAATGAACAGACGAGAAGTACCGAACTCTGCATTCCAATTGGTTACTCGCTTACTCGCCTCGCTCGAAGATAAAATATTTTCAACTCGGAATCCGCCCACATCGCATCGCTTGTACAGTGCTCGCCTACTCGCCTGCGAGTCTCGCTGGAACACATCGACATTCTATTTACTTCATCCGCTGAGCGAGTAACTAGTAGCGACGTGTGTGTACGGCCCTTAAGGTTCACACATGTCGCTACTAGTTACTTGCTCAGCGAATTAAGTCAATAGAATATCAATAGCCTTGGTCTCATTAGCCGCGCTTCAGCGGCCCGGGGCCGCCCGGGGCTCAGGAGAGTGGCCGGCTCGGAGCTGCCTGCCCCGGGCCATTTTTTGCCTGATCGGACTCATAGCCGACCCCAGGCACATTCAGGTACACGCCTTGTTTGTGAAACGTCAGTCGGGCACAGCCCACTTTCGCCCCAAATCACAGAAGGACAACAACAGAACAACGACAAAGAAGGAGAAGAAAACGGAGCAAACTCTGCTGGAGCAGGTCGCCGTTTGGCTCGTAGCCTACGGACAAAGACGACAAGAACTGCAAAGAAAATGGCTTGCCTTTCAAGAACAGTTTTATTACATGGCAAAGTTGTCGATTCAGAAGCTGTATGGGACGCAGCGCATGTTAAGAAGACAATGACGCATGAAAATACGAGCAGCTCGACAACTGAGAGAGTGAACAGAAGGAGACGTGCGAACATGCCCAGTTAATCCCCCCAATAGCGCACAGAAGCATGAGCCCCGGACATAGCGAGACATGAATGTGCAGGTAATTGAATAAGTTACCATGTGAAAGGAGACCAAATCCCGGAGACATAGCACCTTCATCAGTTGCTATAGAAAATTATGAGCCCCGGACATAGCGACACACCCCCTCGTTGCGGCGTGCCACCTGTCTATTCATGGTGAATGTGCAGGTAATTGAATAAGTTACCATGTGAAAAGAGACCAAATCCCGGAGACATAGCATCTTCATCAGCTGCTATAGAAAATGATGAGCCAGGGGAATAGCGACTATTTATTAAAGTAGCCACGGAAGTAGCGTAGCCTACAAGTCGTTCAATCTGCATAACATCGGTGTGTGTCCTGCAGGGAATTCTAAGTGTGCGCACTATGGCACATGTCTGCAAAACGTATGCCTATGGTTTAGTATGTCTGCAAAACATGAGACACTAGGGCAGCAGAGTGAGGATGATTTTAAATAGGCCTAAGTCAATAACAGCTGTGCTTTACTGTGTAATAATGTGGCTGCATGGGGGACTTATCGCTAAATTCTGGGCAAATTATTAGTTTGGGGTGTTTGGCTTTCTTATGGCATAATTTCATAAGATGCAACTTTGGCACTTCTGTTTGTGTTTTTAAAGTTATTTAGCCAACATAACTTTTTTGTTGTTATCAGGGCATCATGGGCACCACTACACTTAAACTTGGGATGTCATAGCTAAGTCATGTCGGCTTTTTTCTGCTTTTAGCCGCCAACTCTTGTGCCATTATCGTGATTTGGCATGCTTTCCACTGGACACCAATAAAAAGTGTCTCACAAATACTCACACATGACATTTATGTCGGCTTATTTAGCTTTTGCGCTATTATCGCCGAAGGTCTGGTAGGCTATATCGCACGTGGGCTATATCGCCCGAGGTTGACCCCGCCTCCGAGCCTCGGCGGTGCTTGCTGGCCCATCGAATTCGACGGGCCAGGGAAAGCGGCCCTTAGCCCCACAACCTGGCCCGGCGGCCATCTTTAGCACCTAGCCCCCTTTTGATGAGATCACCGTCAGCCCCCTTTTGTCCGGGCCAGCCCGGGGCTGGCCCTGCAGTGAGACTAAGGCTAATGTGTACTTCCAGCGAGACAAGTAGTAGGCGAGTGGGCGAGTAACTGTACAAGCGATGCAATGTGGGCGGACCCCGAGCTAAATATTTTAACTTTGAGCGAGGTGAGTAAGCGAGTAACCAATTGGAATGCAGAGTGTGGTACTTCTCACCTGTACATTGGCAGTTAAAGCAGCGGGAACTTTCAGCGAACATTCCATGAGCGAGTGGTGAGTAGGCGAGCAAGCGAGAAGCTAGCAGCGATGTGTGTGTGTACGTAGCTTTAGGACTGCATTGCAGTACTTCTGGATTGACATCTAAACTAACTGCTGTATTTCATGTTTTCCAGGATTTTCTGTTGGTGGAAAAGGAGGGCAAAAGCCAAGAGGTGCTGCTCACCGCTTCAGCCAGTTGACAGGGTTTCCAAAACCACAGACGTCCAGAATAGCACAGGGCAACTATCAGCCATCTTGGTCCAGCTATATCACTGGCTTGGCACCCCAATACACTGGTGGCTCAAAGTCTTTGACCAAGTCTCAGTATGGGTTAAAACGACAGCCATCATATACTCGCCTGGGTTCCAACACTCCTTTAAATACTCCATCGCAGGGATCACGAGGACACTGGGGTCACAGTTATCCTGGAATGGCGCTCCATTCACCATCTTTCAGCAAGTCTGACAGCCGATCTCAACAAGGCCTGGTCCGCCAGCAGAGCCCCGTCCGCCAGCAGAGCCCCGTCCGCCAGCAGAGCCAGGGGGGCATTCGTCCGAAGGGCCATGGCCAGGGGACAGACATTTTTCCGGGCATCACAGGATGACTGGGGTGGGTATGGTTTTTGATGAGTCACCCTCCGACAGTTTCCGCCCTGTATGTGGGCCCTCTGGCTGTGGGGA
>NW_026946314.1:12500-15000 GCF_034702125.1 Engraulis encrasicolus | reverse complement strand
GTGTGTGTGTGTGTGTGTGTGTGTGTGTGTGTGTGTGTGTGTGTGTGTGTGTGTGTGTGTGTGTGTGTGTGCGTGCGTGCGTGCGTGTGTGCGTGCGTGCATTGGGTGCACATACAGTACCAGGAAACTGATAGCCCCCCCACACACACACACACACACAAACACACACACAACCCTGCGATACATAGAAAACAGACACACACACACACACACACACACACACACACACACACACACACACACACACACACACACACACACACAGACACAGACACAGAGACGCACACAGATACAAACAGAGATGCACACACATACACACACACACACACACAAAAGCACACGCATATGCACACAGACACAGAGACGCACACAGATACAAACAGAGATGCACACACATACACACACACACACACACAAAAGCACACGCATATGCTTACGCACGCACACACACACAAACACACAAATACATGTGTGTGTGTGTGTCTGTGTGTGTGTGCGTGCGTGTGTGTGTGTGTGAGTGTGTGTGTGTGTGTGTGTGTGTGTGTGTGTGTGTGTGTGTGTGTGTGTGTGTGTGTGTGTGTGTGTGTGTGTGTGTGTGTGTGTGTGTGTGTGTGTGCATGCATGTATGAATTGGGAGAGAGGGTGGCACATACATTAACAGGAAAATTATACAATCCCACACACACCCAATACCCCCGCCACCCCCTCACAACACACAACACACAACACACAAACTCAACTCTCCAGTACATATAGAACATTACATTACATTAAAACATACACCTGTACACCAAATCCATTCAAACATGCACATTGGTGACAACACACCATATCCATTAAAACATTGGTGACGATGCACCATATCCATTAAAACATACACATTGGTGACGATGCACCATATCCATTAAAACATACACATTGGTGACAGCACACCATA
The DNA here is from genome assembly GCF_034702125.1 of Engraulis encrasicolus. Lineage (NCBI taxonomy): Eukaryota > Metazoa > Chordata > Actinopteri > Clupeiformes > Engraulidae > Engraulis > Engraulis encrasicolus. The sequence continues at coordinate 14,063 of NW_026946314.1, read as the reverse complement.
TTCATCAAAACATAGTGTCATTTATGTATGATGAAAAATAGAGAAGTTATTTAAGAATGAAGTTTCAAAACGGTCATTTTTGACCGTAACACAACCAGAGGGTTAAAACATACACATTGGTGACAGTGCACCATATCCATTTAAACATACACATTGATGACAGCGCACCGTATTCATTAACACATACACATTGGTGAAGGCACACCATATCCATTAAAACATACACATTGGTGACAGCACACCATATCCATTAAAACATGCACATTGGTGACGATGCACCATATTCATTAAAGCATAGTGTTGACTTCAATTCCATATTTCATACAATTCAACTCAACCAACTAATCTAGTGATTCCCTCAATCATTGAATCTACAACTTTCTCAGCAACAGGCTACAGACAGTGAAAAATGGGACAACATCCATCCATCCTCCACCATCATCATCAACACAGGAGCTCAACAAGGTTTGCCTTTCTCTTTCTGTTTCAGTACACACTTTACACAAATAACTGCCAAAACACAGCACCCAACACCACTCAACTTACTACAAATATGCAGAAGACACAGCCATTGTTGGATTACTCTCAGAAAACAAATAATTAAAAGCAATAAATACACTCAGTGAAAGAGAAGATATAATATCAAAATGATGCCACGTCGGACATAAAGGAACCACCTCTGCCCCGGTCTTCTTCACAGCATCATATCTTCTTAGTATCCATACTATGTTCCTCTTACTGCAAATTAATTAACTTGTCATTTTATATTCCGCCTTCAAACAAGCCAAGAAGGCATACTACAACACAGAGTAGAACAAAAGATCAAGTTTTCACTGACAACTGATAACAATTTGTCAAATGACCAGATGTCTTTCTCATATCCGTTTTGGGACTGGATGCCAGCGTACTTCTCCCCGCTGACAGCTCACCTGCCACAGCATCCCTCATGATAGACAAACACCAACACTACCTCCAATCATCACAAAACAGCCCGTGATCTCGACACACCTACCTCTAATCTACCCCAGGGAAGCCGAAAGGCCTCAGAAGTGAGGAGCTTTTGTTAATGTACACACACACACACACACACACACACACACACACACACACACAAACAAACACACACACACACACACACACACACACACATATACCAAATCTTACTGGTCAATTATCCTGCGTTTTCGCCGGCAGTTACGACGTGTGAGTAGCGTCTAGTGTGGTGCAGTGGCGTTCAGTGCTGCCATGTTGTGACACCGCCTACCACAGCACCCACTCAAACCACTCCTCACTAAAAAAAAAACACTCCCCATGCGCACACGGGGCATGTGTATTCACATGTGTCCACAAACATTTGAAACAGGCTTCAATACTATAAAAATCAGACTGGTAGTAAAACAGTGAAATGATCACCAATAAAACATAAAACTTTTAATCAGGTATGACCAAAAAAGGAAGGAAAAAGCAGAGGCACTCTGAGATTTGAGAAAAATATAAAAAAGCCTTTAATTTAACATGGCAAAATTAGTTTAAAAGCACATGGGCCTACGCGTTGCGGCCATA
>NW_026946314.1:0-2500 GCF_034702125.1 Engraulis encrasicolus | reverse complement strand
GCAATGCAAACGCCCCTCTATCCGAGCACAAACATCTGTGTGAAATACTGCCTGTCGACTTCTAAATCGTTCATTTCCATTCTGATGAACCAAAATAGCTGCACAACGCGACACTATCAGCCGAAGTGTAGGCCTATCACAAGACCGTGAACATTAAGTGACACTCACAGTGGTGTTGGTGTGCTGTGGAGAAGGAACGAAGTTGCCAACCACTGTCCAAACGCAAAACAATGCCGAAAATTGAATGCCCCCCTCAGTTGTCTCACAATGCAATCAGCCTAGCCTTGCCATTTTGGTAACATATCGTATACGTTGTGACACTCACAGTGGTGTTGGTGTGCTGTGGAGAAGGAACGAAGTTGCCTACCACTGTCCAAACGCAAAACAATGCCGAAAATGGAATGCCCCCCTCAGTTGTCTCACAATGCAATCAGCTTAGCCTTGCCGATTTGGTAACATATCGTATACGTTTTGACACACATTCGCTCCAGGCCAAAATGCCTCTCTGCCTCCGCCTTGTGGACACAGGAAGGAACAATTGAAGGAATGCGTTTCAGACAAGGAATGCGTTTCAGACGGACGGACGGACGGACGGACAGACCCTCTTATAGAGATGCTGGGACGCGTCTAAAAAGTAAGAGAAAGGAGGATGGCAAATAGAGGAGAGGAAGAGACAGAAGGTGGAGGGAGGAGGGGAAAGGTGGAAGAAGAGGTGGGCAAAAAAGGATGGATGGAAAGATGGAAGAAAGCAGAGGGAGAGAGAGAGGGAGTGAGAGACATAAAGTAATATACACTGAATGAAAGTACGAGGCTGGGCCCGGCCGAGGCCTATCGGTAGGGCACTCGCCTGACATGCGGCTGACCAAGTTTCGGTTCCCGGAACGGGTTCTTTGCCGACCCCTCCCGGTCTCTCTCCCAATTTGCTTCCTGTCCATCTCTCATACTGTCAAATAAAATACAAATAAAAGCTCAAAAAAGACAAAAAAAACATAGAGAAGACAGTAAGAGGCTGGCCAGCCCACATACTATTGGTGGCTTACTTCAGTGAGTACTAAACCAATAGTATGTGGACTTACTGACCAGCCACTTACTTGAATTAGTGTTCACTTGCTACTGGTGGCTTACTTGACTTAGTGTTCACTTGCTATTGGTGGCTTACTTGAATTAGTGTATTGAAGCAGCTGGCCCTGCACTTTATATTAGACCTGTATTGAAGCAGCTGGCCCTGCACTTTAGGCCTATATTGAAGCAGCTGGCCCTGCACTTTAGGCCTGTATTGAAGCAGCTGGCCCTGCACTTTATATTAGGCCTGTATTGAAGCAGCTGGCCCTGCACTTTATATTAGGCCTGTATTGAAGCAGCTGGCCCTGCACTTTATATTAGGCCTGTATTGAAGCAGCTGGCCCTGCACTTTATATTAGGTATTATTAGAAATTAGAAAATAGGTATTAGAAAATATACTATTAGTGTATTGTATTTAAGTGTATTTTAATGATGTAATTATCATGTAATAATCTTAATTTTAAAAAAACTTTGACCTTGAAAATGACACCTTTCCTGTTAGATTTTCATAGATTTTAGTATGTTAGTAAGGACACCTGGATGTATTGATATCATTTGAGAAACCTTTTGTATCAATTTTTGGGGGGTTTGGTGTATTAAGGCCATAGATGTACTCGACTATTGTACCGAAGAAAGAATGAATCTGACCCACTTGACGTTGCATCATTTCTCATTGATCAACTGCGTAGACACAGGAGGTTACATGGATACAAGTTCCACCATCTCAACTGCATCCAAGCTGGATTTGTTGTCACCCAAAGTACGGTGAGACATTTGTTAAAGTTCCTCGACCCCAGTGGTGTTGAAAGAAGACGAAGAAATCGCTTGATGCGACGTGTGTACATGAACCCTGGCCCTAATTAAGAGGCTTGCAAAGAACAGTGCCAACAGAGAGGACGATGTCCTTGTGATGAAACAGTGTTTGACATGTGTTGCTTTATAATGGCACAGAACTTCTTACACTCACCTACCACAGCTGATGAAGCTATAGAGCTGTATCTTTTCCTGAGAGCATGCGTTCTTAACTCATTGGCTGCCAGCCATTTTCACAAGAGTTCCACCCGTGGTGCCAGCCGTTTTTCACCATTTTGGGTGTTCTTCAAAGTCCAACAGAAAATTGAGTTCTTTGTCAATGTCAACACCAAGGATACCAAAAGAGAGATTAGACTTTCCTCTTCCATCTAAAAGAACCTGCTTGTTTATACCTCTTTCCGTTCCTTTGTAATCATCCTTGGAAGAGAGGTGGATTTCCCCCAAAACACTGATTTCAGACCAAAAAGCTGAGAAAAAGGGCTTTTTGTAAAAAGCAACATTTCAAGCAGAAAATCATGATGTTCTTGAAATAGTAACAGCTAAAACATTACAACCTTGTATAATACAATAGAAACAACAATTAAGATGGTTTAGACAGTAAAACATAATTTATTCAGAAATATAA